>NC_079222.1:8268379-8370879 GCF_029633865.1 Lampris incognitus | reverse complement strand
ACAATTGGTTGTGTCTGCAGGTGGGAAGCTGGATGTGGGTGTGTGTCCTGGTCGCTACACTAGCGCCCCCTCTGGTTGGTCGGGACGCCTGTTCGGGGGGGAGGGGGAACTGGGGGGACTAGCATGATCCTCCCACGTGCTACGTCCCCCTGGCGAAACTCCTCACTGTCAGGTGAAAAGAAGCGGCTGGCGACTCCACATGTATCGGAGGAGGCATGTGGTAGTCTGCACAATTTACAGAACACAACACACAACACTGAAAGAGCATACTGGAATTATAATGGAATTATAAATATATGAAGAATATGATGGGGAGAATAAATGTCTTGAAACAAGTCTTTTTATCACGCAACAAGAACACTTCCCTGAAACAAACGATGTCATCTGCCAATAGAAAGAGAATCTGCCTAGCAATATATACAAACCCCAGTTCCAATGAAGTTGGGACGTTGTGTAAAACGTAAATGAAAACAGAATACAATGATTTGCCAATCCTTTTCGACCTATATTCAGTTGAATACACTACAAAGACAAGATATTTAATGTTCAACCTAATAAACTCTATTGGTTTTTTGCAAATGTTCACTCATTTTGAATTGGATGCCTGCAACACGTTCCAAAGAAGCTGGGACAGGGGCATGTTCACCACTGTGTTACATCACCTTTCCTTTTAACAACACTCAATAAGCGTTTGGGAACTGAGGACACTCATTGTTGAAGCTTTGTAGGTGGAATTCTTTCCCATTCTTGCTTGATGTACGACTTCAGTTGCTCAACAGTCCAGGGTCTCAGTTGTCGTATTTTGCGCTTCATAATGCGCCACACATATTCAATGGGAGACAGGTCTGGACTGCAGACAGGCCAGTCTAGTACCCGCACTCTTTTACTACAAAGCCACGCTGTTGTAACATGTGCAGAATGTGGCTTGGCATTGTCTTGCTGAAATAAGCAGGGACGTCCCTGAAAAAGATATCGCTTGGATAGCAGCATATGTTTCTCCTAAACCTGTACCTTTCAGCATTAATGGTGCCTTCACAGATGTGCAAGCTACCCATGCCATGGGCACTAACACACCCCCATACCATCACAGATGCTGGCTTTTGGACTTTGCGCTGATAACAATCTGGATGGTCCTTTTCCTCTTTAGCCCGGAGGACACGACGTCCATGATTTCCAAAAACAATGTGAAATGTGGACTCGTCAGACCACAGCACACTTTTCCACTTTGCGTCAGTCCATCTCAGATGAGCTCGGGCCCAGAGAAGCCGGCGGCGTTTCTGGGTGGTGTTGATATCTGGCTTTGGCTTTGCATGGTAGAGTTTTAACGTGCACTTGTAGATGTAGCGACGAACTGTGTTAACTGACGATGGTTTTCCCAAGTGTTCCTGAGCCCACGTGGTAATATCCTTTACAGAATGATGTCGGTTTTTAATGCAGTGCCGCCTGAGGGGTCAAAGGTCACGGGCATTCAATGTTGGTTTTCAGCCTTGCTGCTTACGTGCAGAGATTTCTCCGGATTCTCTGAATCTTTTGATGATATTATGGACTGTAGATGATGAAATCCCTAAATTCCTTGCAATTGACCTTTCGCAAAGTACCGCCCCAGAACGGTGCTTGTCCAATCCTACCTCAGCAACGGTCCGTCAAGCTTTCAAACACACAACAAAATGCTGAAACGGTGTGCCTATGGGATCTGCAAATGGGATACTAGATATGTGAAAAGTTTGGAGGGGTGTCATTTTCTTTCCCTTCCCGAACCCAGAACGCAAGAAGCGCAATGTGGGCAATCGATTTGGCAGTATAGCAGACCCCATGGCCAGCTTCATCCACCCAGAATCAACACAAATACCTGTCTGCTCCAAGCTAAGCTAGCTACTAGCTATTATTGATAGCTAATACAGCTAACGTATTATTACTGTTACTTTTACCCACACAATGCGCTGATTTCTTCCTTCATGTTTTGGTGTTTTCCGGCTACTTCCTGGATAGTTCTGAAATGCTTGACGGGCATAGCAACAGTAACTAAGGGGGGCGGGACTTTGCGAAAGGTCAATTGTACGTTGAGGAACGTTGTTCTTAAACTGTTGGGCTATTTGCTCATGCAGTTGTTCACAAAGTGCTGAACCTCGCCCCATCCTTGCTTGTGAGCGACTGAGCCTTTTGGGGGATGCTCCTTTTATACCCAATCACGACACTCACCTGTTTCCAATTAACCTGTCCACCTGTGGAATGTTCCAAACAGGTGTTTTTTGAGCATTCCTCAACTTTCCCAGTCTTTTGCTGCCCCTGTCCCAGCTTTTTTGGGACGTGTTGCGGGCATCAAATTCAAAATGAGTGAATATTTGCAAAAAACAATAAAGTTTATCAGTTTGAACATTAAATATCTTGTCTTTGCAGTGTATTCAATTGAATATAGGTCGAAAAGCATTTGCAAATCATTGTATTCTGTTTTTATTCACGTTTTACACAACGCCCCAGCTTCATTGGAATTGGGGTTTGTAGAAATAAGCTTTATGACACTTAAAACAAGATAAAGTAGTTTGATAAGCTGGTCGTTTTTGCCCTGATGTGATGCGTCTTGTATTTCTTTGTGTGCGTAACAGAATGGTCTTACACCTCTTCACGTGGCTGTCCATCACAACAACCTGGATGTTGTTAAACTCCTGGTCAGCAAGGGAGGCTCTGCACACAGCACCGCCCGAGTAAGACGCGCGCACACACACACACACACACACACACACACACACACACACACACACACACACACACACACACACACAAACATACACGCATGTGCACACACACTGTTTACTGGCTCTCTGTTTTAGTTATCTATGGCTCCATTCCCCTGGTTACCGGGGCCAATATTACCAAGGTCCAGTGGTGGAATTTAGCTAAGTACATTTACTCAAGTACTGTACTTAAGTACAATTTTGAGGTAATTGTACTTTACTTTAGTATTTCCATTTAATGCTACTTTATACTTTTACTCCACTATGTTTGAGAGGGAGATACGGTTCTTTTTACTCCACTACATTTGACAGCTTTAGTTGGTAGTTACTTTGCAGATTTAGATTATTAATACAAATTATAAATCAACTAATAATGATATATTTGTTATAGGCTAAGCTACCCAGCAGTATATAAAGTAATTTAAATTAGCTCCACATTTCACAGCTGCAACATTAATGTGATGAACATATAATTGCATCAATAATTATCGTCCAATAATATGATATATGATTCTGAAATGGGCCATTCTGCATGAGTACTTTTACTTGTGCTACTTTAAGTATATTGTGACGCTAATACTTTTGTACTTTTACTTAAGTATGATTTTGAATGCAGGACTTTTACTCGTAACAAAGTATTTTTACACTGTGGTATTGCTACTTTTACTTAAGTAAAAGTTCTGAATACTTCTTCCACCACTGCCAAGGTCACACAAGTTTACACAAGTTTTCTGTTGTCAGTCTCCTTATTTCTATTACTGTTATCTTAACAGTTATGCATCTGTTTATGAATCTGTCTGTCTTTCCATTTGACTTTCTCTCTGTCTGTGTCTGTTTTTCTGACTAGCTCTACCTCTCTTTCTTCCCCTGTGCACGGGTCTTTGATTTTTCCCTCAGAATGGCTACACCCCCCTGCACATAGCAGCCAAGCAGAACCAGATGGAGGTAGCCAGTTGTCTGCTGCAAAATGGGGCCTCTGCCAATGCCGAGTCCCTTCAGGGCATCACACCCCTGCACCTGGCCTCCCAGGAGGGACGACCTGACATGGTGGCCCTTCTCATCTCCAAGCAGGCCAATGTTAACCTCGGGAACAAGGTAATAATGTAGGATGATAACACGGGATTTGATCAAGGTGACGTTATTTTTTGTCAAGATTTACATGGCGAGATGCTACTGCTATAGGTGAAGACCTTGATACTCAAAAAGGATGAATAATTGGGAATTTGATAAAACAGGTACTTATAGCATTCTTTGGGTTTTGGTTGATAGGAAGTTAACTGAGAAATATTAAAAATCTTGAATTTCAAGTGACGAAGAAAAATCGTCAAAATTGATGTTTTATGTCCGTGCCTGCCAGCTATAGACCTATTCCAGAACGTTGAATCAGTTCATCTGGACAAAATGTTTATTGAGAGAAATGTTTCATCACTCATCGAAGTGACCTCTTCAGTCTCAGCTGACTGCAGGTATCCCCACCCTGATAAACAGCACAGTTGTATAATGACCACAACCAATGATCGGTTTCATGTGCAAATTGAGTATCATCAGCATAAAAATGGTAAAACACATGATTTTGAATGACCTGGCCAAGGGGCAAGATGTATGAGGATAACAGAATGGGGCCATGGATGATGAGAGTCAAACCTTAAGCACTGATCAGTATGTGTTGGTTTACAGTGAACATCAACAATCAAATGTCCCCATCACCAATTGCAATTTCACAGTCTAAGAAGGCTAATCTGTCTTTTTTCACATCCTCCCTGGTGAACTTGATGTGGGTGTCCACAGAGTTAATGTGGTCAGTGAAATGTGGCACATCCTGAGATTTAATTTTAACCCACATGTCGTCCACAAATCTGAACCAATGGCTTGGTAGTGTCCCTGGATAGGACATCAGAGCCCTCTTTTCCACTTCCTCCATATTCAAGTTGGCCACTATAGTTGAGACTGGGGAACCATAGCACGCCCATGCTTCTGCCTATAGTACTGCCCCCATATGTGAATACTTGGACTGAAGACACAGCTTCAGGAGCAGACACACTTGGTCAGTGTTAAGGGTGGTCCCAGTGCTAAGGATGGGGTCCTTTAGTAATTTCATATGGACTACTTCCACTGCTTCATCAGCAGGAATGCACGTGAATAGCGACTTAACATCATAAGAGACCATTGTTTCATCCTCCTCCATAATGACGCCCCTCACCATATCCACAAAATCCAGTGTTCTGAATGTAATGTTCATTACTGCCTACCAACGGGTTAAGACAGATTCAAGAAACTTAGAGATGTTATAGGTCACTGACTTAATCATACTTACAATAGGCCATAATGGCACATCCTGTTTATGTATTTTAGGTAAACCATACAGACTATGTGTAGCTTCCCCTGGGTATAATCTGTGGTACAAAATTCTGTCAGTAGCATTGTCCTGTTCTAAGCAGCAGACATGTCTCTAGTGTGCAGTAAGTAGGTTGTACTTCTTTGGCTGCCTGGTTTTCGACTTTTCGTGTGGAGCGAGACGAGCTTTCCCCGTGAACTCAATCACATGTTGGAAAGTGGTCTCATCTAGACACAACGTGAGTCTCTGTTGGATCTGCTCCTCTTTGGCTTTCAAAACGTTGGTGGTAAAATTGATTCGTCTCACCCATTCGTTCAACCGCTGGCTCTGTGCCTTCTGGAGGATCTTGTTAGCTCGGTGGCCCTTTACTGAAGATTTCATTTGCAGGCTCTTCGGTATAATCCCGCTCTGTCTGCACCTGAGGCTGAATCTCAGGTGGTTCCTGTAGTCTGCCATCTTCCGCACCTTTCGCTCATACTCACATACAAGTTTAAGGCAATCCTCACCGAAATGAGTCAAAATGTCTTACTGCATGCTCAATGGTCCAGGTAAGAAAATCACAGAAAGTTGAATCAGTTCATCTGGACACAACGTTTATTGAGAGAAACGTTTCATAACTCATCTAACTGACCTCTTCAGTCTCAACTGACTGCAGATATCCCTGCAGTGATTTTCTTACCTGGATTATTGAGCATGCATAAAGACAGAGCCAAGTTCAGGCCATAACCGCAAACCAGATGAGGGGAGAATTATACAGTTTCACTCCAGAAACATCTTACAGCTCAGATACAGGCAAGAAAATCTCACAGTACACCATTAAGCACTGGAAAATTAGCATTTGTGTTGGATAAGAGAATAATAATATGCTATATTTTAAGAATAAATACTGCAGTGCCTGTAAGTTGTAAGTCAATGGGTTGTACTATCATAGACGTGATAAACACTACGCACTATACCTGTGCCTTTTTGATCCATGTCAGTTTGATACCCTTTGTTGCATATGATCTCATTCCTTTATTTTCTATTTTCATCTATAACAGAAGAAAACTTCTTATGAATATATTATTTTGCTCTGGATTTACTCTGCCTTTTTTCTTCCATGTCCCCTAGAATGGACTGACTCCTTTACATCTGGTAGCTCAAGAGGGTCATGTCGGCATCGCAGACACCTTGGTCAAACAGGGGGCTTCTGTTTATGCTGCTTCACGGGTAAGATGCGACGCAGTCTAATTGGCTAATTAATCTAATTGGTTTCAGACAGACCTGCTTTGGTTAATTAATCTAATTGGTTTCAGACAGACCTGCTTTGGCAGTAATATCCATGTGATTGTATTCTTACGTATGCATGCAGCTGAAAGCACTTACTTTAGATTAGACCTTCCAAGTTTATGCCTTTTCAGTTCAGTTTTCCTCTGTGCTCCAAATATATGATTGACTTTGATGATGACCATTGCCCCGTGGGTTCAAGCTATAGTAATGTAGTTGTACAGTTACAATTAGGATGTCAAATTTAAGATTTAAAATGAACGTCATTAATTCCCATGGAGAAATTAGACCATTGGTGCAGAAACTTTTGCAGAGAAGAAGTAACACTCAAATATAAATACATAGACATGCAAGAATGGGGAGTCCGGGTAGTGTAGCGGTCTATTCCGTTGCCTACCAACACCGGGATCGCCGGTTTGAATCCCGCTGCTACCTCCGGCTTGGTCGGGCACAATTGGCCGTCTCTGCAGGTGGGAAGCCGGATGTGGGTATGTCGTGTCCTGGTTGCTGCACTAGCACCTCCTCTGGTTAGTCGAGGTGCCTGTTCGGGGGGGTTGGGGGGAATAGCGGGATCCCCCCACGAGCTATATCCCCCTGGTGAAACTTCTCACTGTCAGGTGAAAAGAAGTGGCTGACGACTCCACATGTATTGGAGGAAACATGTGGTAGTCTGCAGCCCTCCCCGGATTGGCAGAGGAGGCGGAGCAGTGACCAGGACAGCTCAGAGAGCGCGGTGATTGGACGGGTACAATTAACAATTGGGGAGCAAAGGGGGGGAAATCAAAAAAAAAAAAAAAGAGAGAGAAAGACATGCAGGAATATGTACAAGTCATGGCCATAGATACAGATTGTGCAAGCAGGGTAACAGGGTAGTCCAAAGCAGCATATAAAGAGTTTGGTGTTTTAGCACCTTCCCAACTGGATAAGGCTCAGGCCGTGTTAGGAGGGAGCTCTGCTTTGTATTCAATATGCAGGGCCTCTTCATCAAGCATGAGGGGGACTTTAATGGGCCTTTGCATAATTTTTATCAATTTAAGCCCCTCAAGAGGAAATGGCATGATCAAAAGTTGAGGGTGTGCAGAAAATATCATAGCAAAATCCTTTGCATGGCCACCAGTCGGTGTATTTGCGATACGGCCACGGGTCACGGATTGGTTTTTGAGACTTATTTGATAATTGACTTGGTTTAATGGTATTAAATGGCCTGGAGAAATTAAAGAAGAAAGTCACAACGCTTCCCAGCCTGTCCAGATGAGAGCAAAGCTTGCAGGGTAGATGAATAATAGTGTCATTTACAGCTCTGTGGACCTGATATATGACGTACACAGCTCATTAGATAGCTGTATATTGTAATTAGTATACAGTATTGTATATAGGTCACGTTGATAGTTCCTTGAGAAGCAGAATTGCCCACAGAGCCGGGGCATACAGTATGCCTAACGTAGATTTATTTTTACATAAATCAGTTACAGGGGAAAATCAAATCAGTTTAGCATCTCGGAAATAAGTAAGATCTAGTGTTTGATTTATCCTTTTTTAATTGTTTTCATCTTTTAAAAAAGCATCCTAATTTGTTTGTCGTGCTAATCATTATACAACATTTGCTATCTGTTTTGATGGAAAAAAGGAGCCTTGTGGTGCATTTGTATAGAAATGTGTTCCAAAATCAGTTATGCACTATTTAATTTTCTGACTGCACACATTTAGTTAATTTGGGCTCCGTTCTGTTATACAAGGTAGAAGCTGCTGTTAATGAGGCCATTGAAAGACAGCCAACTCTCTCCCTCTCACTCTACCTCTGTTCATCTGTCTCTTTCTCCCCCCCCCCCCCCCTCTCTCTCTCTCTCTCTCTCTCTCTCTCACTCTCTCTCTGTCTCACTCTACCTCTGTTCATCTCTCTCTCTCTCTCTCTCCCTCGCTCTCTCTGTCTCTCTGTCCATTTCGCCCTCTCTCTCTCACTGTCTGTCTGTCTCTCTTTCTCTCCCTGGCTCTCTGTCTCTCTGTCTCTCTCTCTTTGTCTCCCTCCCTCCTTCCCTTTCTCCCCCTCTCTCTGTCTCTCTGTCTCTCTCTCTCTCTCTCTCCCTTTCTCTGTCAGATGGGGTACACACCCCTTCATGTAGCCTGTCACTATGGCAACATCAAGATGGTGAAGTTTCTTCTGCAGCAGCAGGCTCATGTGAACAGCAAGACGAGGGTAAGTTGTCTCACACCATACAAGCTCATACACAAACACACACACACACACACACACACACACACACACGCTCACACAAAACACATATGTAGCTGCACGTGTATGTGCCCAGACTTATAATTATGTTATACATTTGTTCACATGGTCATCAGTCATCGCTACTATACTCTCAAAATACTGTCTTGTAATGTCAAAATGATTAACTCTCACCCACTGATAGTTCATATTGCAAGATTTGATATTAAATTGCTTGTTAAATAATTCCTTGACAGGGCGTCCGGGTAGCATGGCAGTCTATTCCATTGCCTACCAACACAGGGATCACCGGTTCGAATCCCCGTGTTACCTCCGGCTTGGTCGGGCGTCCCTACAGACACAATTGGCCGTGTCTGAGGGTGGGAAGCCGGATGTGGGTATGTGTCCTGGTCGCTGCACTACTGCCTCCTCTGGTCGGTCGGGGTGCCTATTCAGGGGGAAGGGGAAACTGGGGGAAATAGCGTGATCCTCCCATGCGCTACGTCCCCCTGGCGAAACTCCTCACTGTCAGGTGAAAAGAAGCAGCTGGTGATTCCACATGTATCGGAGGAGGCATGTGGTAGTCTGCAGCCCTCCCCGGATCGGCAGAGGGGGTAGAGCAGCAACCGGGACGGCTCAGAAGAGTGGGGCAATTGGCTGGATACAATTGGGAGGGAAAATTGAGGGGGAAAACCAAATGAATAAATAATAATTCCTTGACAGTTTCAGTAATGGCCAAATATGAATTGGTATTAGCATGTTTGTAGCACTCTTCATTTCTCTCTCCCATACATGGATGTTTTTCAGTACATCTCCCCCTCTCATTGCTTTTATATCTTCTCTTTCTACCCTTCTTTCTCTCTCGCTTCCTACCTACATCTCTGTGTTACTCTCCTTCTGGCTGTCAATCAATCAACCAATCAATTAATCAATATCTATCTATCTATCTATCTATCTATCTGTCTGTCTGTCTGTCTGTCTGTCTGTCTGTCTGTCTGTCTGTCTGTCTGTCTGTCTGTCTGTGCCTCTGTAGGTGGGATACACCCCTCTCCATCAGGCAGCTCAACAGGGCCACACAGACATCGTCACCCTGTTACTGAAACACGGAGCACAACCCAATGAGATAACCTCGGTAAGACTTTCTTTATTAACATCCTTTTCTTTTGACCTCATATCCAGGACCAATTTCTAACCTACCCCTTGTTGCTCTCTGACGCCCCCCCCCTCCCCCCGATGTATTTGTATAGTATTTCTTCTTAAATATTTGTTTCAAAGGGATATGCACAGATAAAAACATTGGTAGTGAACATGCATCATACAGTCAGCTCCTCCTCATTCTTCTCCTAGAAGAACCTACTTGGGGGGCGTCCGGGTGGCATGGCGGTCTATTCCGTTGCCTACCAACACAGGGATCAGCGGTTCGAATCCCCGTGTTACCTCCGGCTTGGTCGGGCGTCCCTACAGACACAATTGGCCGTGTCTGCGAGTGAGAAGCCGGATGTGGGTATCTGTCCTGGTTGCTGCACTAGCACCTCCTCTGGTCAGTCGGGGCACCTGTTCGGGGGTGGGGGGGACTGGGGGGAATAGCGGGATCCTCCCATACGCTACATCCCCCTGGTGAAACTCCTCACTGTCAGGTGAAAAGAAGTGGCTGGCGACTCATGTGTTGGAGGAGGCATGTGGTAGTCTGCAGCCCTCCCCGGCTCAGCAGAGGGGGTGGAGCAGCGACCAGGACGGCTCGGAAAATAGGGTAATTGGCCAAGTACAATTGGGGAGAAAAAGAAGGGGGGGGGGGCAAAATCCTGTTGAGCTCCAGGATTCTTGCAGCCCATTTGATCAATAAAAGTGAGAATAGTTCCATTTGGAGAAAGTAATTTTTTTGCCCTTTTCTATCACTTTGTGTTCACCATTATCAACTGAGAGGGTAACAACAAATCATGATTAAAAAATTACAGGGTGGTGGAAAAGAGAAACGAGACACAACATTTGGATCACAATCTAGTTGGACCTCAGTCTAGTTTTTCAACTCTCATCATAATTTTTTTCTTTCATTTAGTGTGATTATAAATCCTCACAGCATTGATTATGAAGTAATGAGATGACCCCACCCCCCACCCCCGAACAAAGACTGATCTGAATATCTGTCCATGAAACACGTTAACGTTGATATTTGTGATTTTGATTTGTAGGGTTGGATTAAATCCCTGTTGTGTTGTTTTGCTGTTGTTTTTCCGACGTGTCTGCCTTTGTAGAATGGAACATCTCCTCTAGGCATCGCTAAGCGACTGGGATACATCTCTGTCATAGATGTGCTGAAACTGGTCACTGAGGAGTCTGTTTCCGCGGTGAGCAACACATCATATAGCGTTCACATGGTTACTTACACATGTATACAAAACATTGTACAGCCTTGGCACACACTAACTGACATTTTCAGTGTTAAAAACAGTGTACGAGGGCGTCCGGGTACCGTAGCAGTCTATTCCGTTGCCTACCAACACGGGGATCGCTGGTTTGAATCCCCGTGTTACCTCCAGTATGGTTGGGTATGTGTCCTGGTCGCTGCACTAGCGCCTCCTCTGGTCAGTCGGGGCGCCTGTTCTGGGGGAGGGGGAACTGGGGGGACTAGCATGATCCTCCCACGCGCTACGTGCCCCTGGTGAAACTCCTCACTGTCAGGTGAAAAGAAGCGGCTGGCGACTCCACATGTATCGGAGGAGGCATGCGGTAGTCTGCAGTAGGGCTGTGCTTAAATGCTTAATTGAAAATTTGCACAAAGGTTCTAAATAAAAGGAGAAAAATAATCAAATATGAGTAAGTACATTTTATTTTTTAAGTATATAATTCAACATGGAATAAGAAATAGGCCTTTCCATGTGGTCATTTTACATAAACTATTTATTCATTGAATTTACAGAAAATGCGCTATATCATGATACTATGTATCGTTATTGTGATAAGAATGACCTATATCGTGATATGTATTGTTATCGTGATAAGAATGACCTATATCGTGATATGTGTCGTTATCTTGATATGAATGACCTATGTCGTGATATGTATTGTTATCATGATATGAATGACCTATATCGTGATATGTATCCTTATCATGATAAGAATGATCTATGTCGTGTTATGTATCGTTATCGTGATAAGAATGACCTATATCGTCATATGTATTGTTATCGTGATAAGAATGACCCATATCGTCATATGTATCGTTATCGTGATAAGAATGACCTATATCGTCATATGTATCGTTACCGTGATAAGAATGACCTATATCGTCATATGTATCGTTATCGTGATAAGAATGACATGTATCGTGATATGTATCCGTATCGTGATATGAGTGACCTATATCGTGATATGTACCGTTATCGTGATAAGAATTACCTGTATCATAGGGTCCGCGGTGGTGTAGCGGTCTAAGCATCGGCTTTGTGTCGATGCAGTTGCCCACTGGGGACCGGGGTTCGCGCCCCGGTCTCGTCAGATCCGACTATGGCCGGACTCGATGAAGCAGCAACAATTGGCAACGCTGTCTTCGGGAGGGGGGCGGAGTCGGCTTGTGTTCGTCACACGAATGCGTCTCTGGGTGTGTCGGAAAAAGCAGTGGTTCGGCTTGGAGTCGCCTTGTCACGAAAGTGGGGAGGCGTCTCCTTCGAGACTGCCGGCCGGAGAGATGCAGTTGGCGAATGCATGCAGTACGAGGGTGGGTGTTTGAATTAAAATAGGGATCGATTGGCCACTAAATTGGGAGAAAAAGGGAAAAATCAGAAATAAATTTAAAAAAAGAAAGAATTACCTGTATCGTGATAGGTATCGTTATTGTGATAAGAGTGACCTATATCGTGGTTTGTATTGTTATCGTGATAAATTTACAGAAAATGCGCTATATCATGATACTATGTATCGTTATCGTGATAAGAATGACCTATATCGTGATACATGTCGTTATCTTGATATGAATGACCTATATCGTGATATGTATCATTATCATAAGAATGGCCTATATCGTGATATGTATCGTTACCGTGGAAAGAATGACCCATATCATGATATGTATTATCGTGATAAGAATGACCTATATCGTGATACGTGTCGTTATCGTGATAAGAATGACCTATATCGTGATATGTATCGGTATCGTGATAAGAATGACCTATATCGTGATATGTATCGTTATCGTGATAAGAATGACCTATATCGTGATATGTATCGTTATCGTGATAAGAATGACCTATATCGTGATATGTATCGTTATCGTGATAAGAATGACCTATATCGTAATATGTATTGTTATCGTGATAAGAATGACCTATATCGTGATATGTATCCTTATCGTGATAGGAATGACCCATATCGTGATATGTATCGTTATCGTGATAAGAATGACCTATATCGTGATATGTATCCTTATTGTGATAAGAATGACTTATATCGTGCCTCCGTATTGTTATCGTGATAAGAAATGAACTATATCGTGCTATGAATTGTTATCGTGATAAGAATGACCTATATCGTGCTATGAATTGTTATCGTGATAAGAATGACCTATATCGTGATATGTATTGTTATCGTGATAAGAATGGCCTATATCGTGATATGTATCCTTATCGTGATAAGAATGACCTATATCGTGATATGTATTGTTATCGTGATAAGAATGGCCTATATCGTGCTATGTATTGTTATCGTGATAAGAAATGAACTATATCGTGCTATGTATTGTTATCGTGATAAGAATGACCTATATCGTGCTATGAATTGTTATCGTGATAAGAATGACCTATATCATGGTTTGTATCGTTATCATGATAAGAAATGAACTATATTGTGATATGAGGTTTTGGTGGTATCGCACAGCCCTAGTCTGCAGCCCTCCCCAGCTCAGCCGAGGGGGTGGAGCAAGGATGGCTCAGAAGAGTGGGGTAATTGGACGGGTTCAACTGGGGAGAAAAGGGGGGGAAATCGAAAGAAAATAAAAAACCCAGAAAACGTCATTGTTTATTTTGTGGAAAGACGTTTTCCTGTGACATACTAGGCTCTACGAGTATTGCCGTACAACACAAGTCAGTGTGATGGCGTGGCATGCCTTGTCATGCGGCAAAAGGTCACCGAGTTCATCTCTCTCTCACGTTTGATAGGAGATTTGCTTGTCCTTCTACTCTCTCCGCCATGTCACCTGATTATCCTCCTTTTCGTGTCATCCCTCTCTCTCTCTTTCTCTCTCTGACTCTGTTTTTCTCCTACCAGATCACTACGGAGAAGCATCGCATGAGTTTTCCCGAGACAGTAGATGAAATACTGGATGTTTCAGAGGATGAAGGTAGGTTAGCATGTTTCACTGTACGCAGGCGCTACGTCTCGATAATCCATTTTCAGCTCTGACTCGGGTTATCATTGTAAAAGAAGACTTTTTGGGGAGGTAAATTAACTTGGAGAGGTATAACCGTAAGTTGAAATTTGACGTATGACTCATAACGCCCTTTTTTCATTTGCTTCGTAGGGGTTGCCCAGCTAACGTTAGGTAGGACTGTGTCTGCATCTCTGCTTTGTCCGGTCGTCCGGTGGCTGGTGAACTTGTGCCTTCATCGCAACTGCGCTGTCTCATTTTCTCTGTGTGTCACTAATTGTCTTTCTGATTGTCTGCTGCGAGCCTTATCTTACCTTGAGTGCTCTTTCTATTTCTATTCTCTTATCTGTCTCACTTCTGCTCGTCTCATCTATTCTGTCTCTTCTCTGTTTCCTGTCTCCGACTTCCTCTGAGCTTAATGTGAGAACTTGTCAGTTTTTCATTGGCATGTGGTCATGACATTTCCCTTTAATCAGTGCTCGGCGTACATCCGCCCGCGGGCTCGTGATTGACAGGAGCGCAATATTTTAACATTAGAAAACAAACTCCCCCCTGGTGATGTAGCGATGTTGCGTTTCCTCCATCCATTTTGAACTCGAGACTCTCGCTCTGTGTGGCTTAATGGGATAACCTAATTACCCACGTGCTGTGCCCCAGCTGAGATGTTACCCAGCAAAGAACATGAACACATCAAAGAGGGTAGAATCGGTTCATCTGGATACAGTGTTTATTGGCAGATACGTTTCATCACTCATCTAAGTGACCTCTTGAGTCTCAGCTGACTGCAGGTATCCCCACCCTTATAAATATGGGTGTGGCCATTAACTAGAGTTACAATGGCCATGTGTACTATTCACAGAGGATTTGGGGATGTTTGCAATTACAGCATTGTAAGATGGCGATAGATGTGTCCCCCCCCCACCCCCCCCACCCCGGGTCAGCGATGGTCGTTCCCTCCTCACATAGATGACCTCTTTGACTCCCCGTTCTTCTTGGCGGATCGGTGGCACAGTGGTTACCGCTGTCGCCTCACAGCGAGAAGGTCCTGAGTTCGAACCCCGGGGTTGTCCAAGCTCGGGGGTCATCTCAGGTCGTCCTCTGTGTGGAGTTTTCATGCTCTCCCTGTGTCCGGGGTGGGTTTTCTCCGGGTGCTCCGGTTCCCCCCCATGCATGTTAGGGTTAGTCCTCCTGTCTGTGCCCCTGACCGAGGCAGGGCAGGATGAACTGGAGTTGGTCCCCGGGCGCTGCACGGCAGATGCCCGCTGCTCCTAGCTACACAACTTGGGTGGGTTAAATGCAGAGGGAGAATTTGCCCACGGGGATCAATAAGTGGTCAAATAAATTAATTAATTAAAAATGCACAAGTTCCTGTTTACATACTCCTCTTGTCTGCTAGCAGACACAGGCATAACAAACTGGCATATAACAGTCATAGTTCAAATCACTTCCTAAATGTTTTTATTGACAGGGTTTATATAATCTGCTTTTTGATTCGTTTGTGTTCTGCTCATGCACTTTTTGCTCTTTTCACACTTTTTTAGTAACGTGTGATTCCCCCCCCCCTATTTCCCTTATTTGCTCTCACTTGGTATTGCTAAAATAAGTTTATAACTCTGTTTCGAAAAGTGATGATGCAAAAAAAAAAATGTATTATTGTCATTGCAGTTATAGTTAAAACAAAAGCCATCCTCTAATAACCGGGGTATTTCCTCCTGCAGAGATAACCATCACCACATGTGGTACCATCCCTAACAGGCATGCTCACTAAACAGCTGTCGCTGGGTGCCTTGCACTTTGCTGTCCATGCAGTGTCTTAAGCTGTGTTAGTACTCACTGTTTTACCAGTCCTTTTCTTTTACTCCATTGGCTCTGGTTGTTGTCAGTTTGACCTCATTGCTTGGACTAAAAATATCTGGGACTGCCTCGACGCCATGTCTTTGTGGTATCATGAAGGGACAGGCAGGAAGGCGGTGTGATGAATCGGGACAGATGCCTCTTTATAAACTGTCATTATTACATTGCAAAAAAAAAAAAACAACCCTCAGTTAGGCATCCGGGTGGCGCGGCGGTCTATTCCATTGCCTACCAACACGGGGGTCGCCGGTTCGAATCCTCGTGTTACCTCCGGCATCCCTACAGACACAATTGGCCGTGTCTGCAGGTGGGAAGCTGGATGTGGGTGTGTGTCCTGGTTGCTGCACTAGCTCCTCCTCTGGTCAGTCGGGGCACCTGTTTGGGGGGGAAGGGGGAACTGGGGGAAATAGCGTGATCCTCCCACGCGCTACGTCCACCTGGTGAAACTCCTCACAGTCAGGTGAAAAGAAGCGGCTGGCGACTCCACATGTATGGGAGGAGGCATGTGGTCGTCTGCAGCCCCCCCCGGATCAGCAGCAACCGGGGTGGCTCGGAGGAGTGGGGTAATTGGCCGGATACAACTGGGGAGAAAAGGGGGGGGGGGCCTCAGTTTTGACACATCACTCAGCTTTTCTCCAGTAGAGTGACTCAACTTGTTTCTAGCATTTTCTTGACTCAAGTGACGTCATGTTGAAACCTACATGGTCCCAAACCTCAGGTATTTTCTTTTTCTTCGTTGAAATCCTTGAAACAAGTCAAAACACAATGGGAAAGGGTCCAAAAAATTCCCCAAAAAGTGAGGATTTCAAGACTTTACACAGAATCGGGCATAATTGTTTTAAAAAAATTAAATTTTTGGCTTTTTTTTTTTTTGCAGTGTATTCTATCTCCCTCCCACTTTTTCTAACCGTGTTCTTAGCGATCTCCTTTACCATTCCTCCTTTTTTTTTTGCTCCTTCTTTTTTTTCTGACATCTGTTCGCCCCCTGCAGGGGATGAGCTGTTAGGGATGGATGGAGCTCGCTATTTGAAGCTCGACGACTTCAAGGACCAGGATGATGACTTCCTCTCCCCCAAGAAGACCCTGCGAGACTTTGAGAGCGGCCTGGGTACCACGTAAGTCGTGTCATGCCGTGTGTGTGTGTGTGTGTGTGTGTGTGTGTGTGAGTGAGGGAGAATAGGGGGGAAAGTTAGATGGAGAGCGATGGATTGCTGACATTACATAAACGTCGCCATGAGATTAGATTTGGCAAAATTACACGAATTCACGATGTTTTTCCATTATTATTTTTGTTCCCCGTTGAAACTTGAGGATCTGCTCAAGCCTCCCTTTTTGTTCGTATTTCTCCTCCCAAAGGCCCTACTCTCCTGCCATTCCCCGGATCCCCTGTGTGTCTCCAGAAACAGTACTACTGGATCAGGTAGGTTTATTGACTGCAATGTTCAGAGGATGTAGTGAAATATTTACACGTTTATTTATCCTTTTAAATTAATTATTGGATGGGGATCGCCGGTTCGAATCCCTGTGTCACCTCCGGCTTGATCGGGCGTCCCTACGGACACAATTGGCCGTGTCTGCGGGTGGAAAGCCGGATGTGGGTATGTGTCCTGGTCGCTGCACTGCGCCTCCTCTGGTCGGTTGGGGTACCTGTTCAGGGGGGAGGGGGAACCGGGGAGAATAGCGTGATCCTCCCACTCCCTACGTCCCCCTGGTGAAACTCCTCACTGTCAGGTGAAAAGAAGCGGCTGGTGACTCCACATGTGGTCGTCTGCAGCCCTCCCCGGATCAGCAGGGGCGGGTGGAGCAGCGACCGGGGTGGCTCGGAAGAGTGGGGTAATTGTCCGGATAAAATTGGGGAGCAAACGGGGGGGGGGGGGGGGGTCCAAAAGCAAATAAATATAGGGAATGAGAGGTGCTGATTTTATCGGCCATACTTGCAGACAGCCCCCACCACCCCTACTAAATAATGTATCCCTCCCTTTTACAACTGCACCTCCTTTGTGCCCGATTACCACCGGCGCAGCATGTCCCGAAATTAACGAGAAAGTGTTGGCCACACCTTAACTCGGCTCGCTACATAAACTAGCGTCAGCGCTGTCCACTATGCTATGACCTGGAAACTAGAGCCCGGTTGGTTTTCCATCCATCCATTCATTACCCAAGCCGCCTATCCCAATTTGCTTTATTAGAATTAAAAGATAAAGGCAAAATATCACTAAAGATATTCAACGTTTTCTCGTCGTCTCTCTCTCAATCCTCAGCACACCCCAGTGCCGCTGCCAAAGGAGTATGACGAGGACTCGCTCATTCCCAGCAGTCCGGCTACAGAGACTTCGGACAACGTCAGCCCAGTGGCCAGCCCTATTCACACCGGGTCAGCTACCACACACACGGTGTTGCATCGGTGACATGTTGTGCCCTGAGACAGGGGAAATAGTCAGGACAGGGGAATGAAAAACCAGCGCACGTCTCTCGCCTTCACTTGTCTGTATCGAGCGTTAATTATGTACGACACAACCAAATTCACACGTTTTTCTGTATGAACACACTCGGTCTCAGGACCACAGTGTCCAGTTTCCTGACCAGCAGCGAGCTACAGTCGAGTGTTGTTGAAATGATTTGTGGGGTCACATAAGTAATCGGTCGTGTCGTTGCTTGGCTCCCAGCTTCCTGGTGAGTTTCATGGTGGACGCTCGCGGCGGCTCCATGCGAGGCAGCCGACACCACGGCCTGCGCGTGATCATCCCTCCCCGTACCTGTGCAGCCCCAACGCGGATTACCTGCCGTCTGGTCAAGCCTCAGAAACTGACCACCCCTCCGCCTCTAGTGGAGGGAGAGGGGCTCGCCAGCCGCATCATCTCCCTGGGGCCCTCCAGCATGCAGTTTCTGGGGTGAGTGAACTCAGTATTTTGTGAGTTTTTTTTATTGGTGTCATTTTGGAAACACAGGGAACAGCATCTACAGCGTTTGTGTTGGCTTGCACGTGTGTCTTTGTGTGCCCATACAACCATTTAGTACAACCGATTATGAAATGTAGAAATGGGCTAAGCGAGTATTTTTGATATCGGATGTACATGGATTTGTGTATTCTTGTGTTTGTTTACACTCTCCTTGCCCTGTGATGGCTTGGCAGCCTGTCCAGTATGCCTCCCTGCCTGTGGCTGCTGGGATGGGCTCCAGCATCCCTGCAACCCTGAGAGCAGAATAAGCAGTTTGGATAATGGATGGATGGATTACGCTCTTCTCGAAACCTCTAAATTTATATCATGATTTGTTAAATACTTCAGGAACATTTTATTTAGACTTGCAGTGTAAATATTATTGGTACTGCTCGGCTGCACAGTCATGTCAAAATATTGTCACAAAAGGAAAAAATACACTCAGTATTACAGACTTGACATTGGTCCCTAAAGTATGCTGACAGTATCTTCATGTTCTTCAGTCCTTATGATTAACATAGTTTCGGATCGCCATCTAGTGGACAGTGTTATGTGTAGTTCAGAGATGAAATTATTCGTTTACCAATCCCAGTTGATCAAAATAATGTGTAAAGATAGAATCAGATCGGTCGAGGCGCCATATTGGATCGGTCGAGGCTCCGTGCCGGACCGGTCGAGCCCCTTGTTAACAACGACCACCATTGGTGCTGTGCCCTAAGAGGGTACCGATGGAAACTATAAAATCTGCTGTGGAGACCCCTGAGAAACAGGGAACAAGCCAAAAGAAGAAGAAGAATGAGTAAAGATGAATTTTTTTTTTGTTTTTTTTTTTCATTTGCTAGAGTAAATTTCACACCTAATACTTCAATGCAGCTGCTCGACATTTTCTCATTTAAAAGATACATTACCCTACGAGATGGTGGTTATTTAGAGTCCTCTGAACCAAATTAAAGTACATTCCGTAATTTCAGGAAATGTATGGCCACCAGTTACATCTTTTTCCCCCTTTTCTCTCCAAAGTACCCGTCCAATTACCCCACTCTTCCCAGTCACTGCTCCACCCCCTCTGCCAATCCGGGAGGGCTGCAGACTACCACGTCCCCTCCAATACATGTGGAGTTGCCAGCCATTTCTTTTCACCTGACAGTGAGGAGTTTCACCAGGGGGACATAGCGCTATTTCCCCCAGTTCCCCCTCCCCCCTGAACAGGCGCCCCGACTGACCGGAAGAAATGCTAGTGCAGCGACCAGGACACATACCCACATCCGGCTTCCCACCCACAGACACGGCCAATTGTGTCTGTAGGGACGCCCGACCAAGCTGGAGGTAACACGGGGATTCAAACCGGCGATCCCCGTGTTGGTAGGCAATGGAATAGACTGCTACACTACCCGGACGCCTCGAAATCGAAATTTGATCTTGGGATACTTTTATTGAAAAAGTTACCTTTTCAAGGTAAAAAGTCTTTAATCAAAGTATTTTTTGTTTTGTTTGTCTGTTTCCTCAGGCCTGTGATTGTGGAAATTCCCCATTTTGCTGCCTTGGGTCGTGGGGACAGAGAGCTGGTGGTCCTCCGCAGCGAGAACGGCTCTGTTTGGAAGGAGCATCGCAACCGTTACGGTGACGAAGTGCTGGAAACAATTTTGAATGGCATGGACGAAGGTCAGTGTGACAAGGATGGATGCCATTGTCCTGCGACTCGAGCACAGGTCTATGAGGTCCCCTGCTGTTTTCATCAGTCGGTCTTAATCTTGATTTATGAAGGTGGAGGTGTAGACCAAGGGCAGCTGGGAAATGGCATAGGGGACTTGTCTCAGCAGCAAAGCTCAAGTAATAGCAGTCTCAGGCTCACACAGGCTAAACGCATTCATAAAAGTTCAAGCGCAAGTTCAAATTGTTCCTGTACTGCCAGGTGAAAGTTGGATTGGGTGACAGGGTTACCACACATTAAAGACATACAGCAACCACAACACACAGGTTATTCGGTATTCCAAGATGACATAGTGACATGTATTTTCATACAGAGGCAAACTTGTGAAGTGAGGACCCTAAGTCCAGCCTGTGTTTTATGAATACTAAGTGTGCTTCATTTTAAAACTATCTTAATGTGCACATGCCACCCTTTTCTTTGTGTCCTTACACTGGCTGCCTTTGGCCGCCTGCATAAAGTTAAAAACCTTGTTGGGGTTCCAGGCAGTTCCAGGAACAACACCAACTTACCCGAAAACCGTATTAATTAACACGTACAGGCTACACCTCTGCTAAAGCAACTAGCTCTAGGTCCAGACTTTTCTCTCACTTGGCCCCAACATGGTGGAATGAACTCCTGGCCTCCATCAGAGCTACTGATTTGCTTACTTTGTTTGAAAAAAACCTTAAAAACTTTCCTGCTCCAGGTCTACCTTAATCCTGAAATGGTCTCTGGTGGCTCTTTGCTATGACTGAATTGGTGCCGGCTGTTACTGTTGTGCCTGGACTTACTTAAATAACATTATTATTGGCATGTAATATTGAGCCCTTTTTAGTTTCACTTAGGATTTTTATGCTTTTGTTTCCTGACTTTCCTGTTTTACTGTGTTGTGGCGATAGTAACCTATTTTGTGCTTTGATTCTATTATTCTGTACCTCTTGATGGTCTTTGGCACAGTTACACTAAAATGCACTCAAAGTGATATGCACTTTTGGCCATGAAAAGAATACTGTGCAGCAAATATACTACTACTTCATATAGTACCACTAGGATATGATTACTATGTAGCAAATGTACTACTACTATTACTTCATATGGTGTAAGGATATGATTGCTATTTAGCGCTAAGTGCTAACACTGAAATGTATCTGCTAAATACTGACTCTCAAAACTGGAGCTCCAGGCCTGCCTTAACTGCACTGACTTGAGTGTTTTTGAGGCTGCATCTACAGACCAGGACAAACTTACCGACACTGCGACATCTTACGTCAACTTTTGTGAAGACGTGTGTGCCCACCAAAACCTTCTGTACCTTTAACAACAATTATCCCTGGTTTTCAGCTAAACTCAGGCGGCTTCGTCAGGCCAAAGAGGAAGCCTGCAGGGGTGGAGATAGAATCCGGTACAACAAAGCCAGAAATACACTCACAAAGGAGATCAGAGTGGCAAAAAGGTGCTGCTCTGAAAAGTTGAAAAAACATGTTTTCTGCCAACGACCCTTCATCAGTCTGGAGCGGTTTGAAAGACATTACCAACTACAAGAGACCATCCCCCCCACACTGTAGGGAACCATCAACTGGCCGATGATCTAAATGGGTTTTACTGCAGGTCTGAAAAGCACATTTTCACACCCCTCACCCTCTCTGGCCACAATACACAGTCAACTGCACTCCCTGCTAGCCACTCTCCCCTCCCCATCGAACCCCCACCCACACTCAGGATCTGTGTTGAGGACATGTGCCAGCTCTTCCAGAGACAGAAGACCAAGAAGGCACAGGGCCCAGATGGCGTGTCACCCTCTTGTCTTAAAGTCTGTGCTGACCAGCTGGCCCCCATTTTCACACTGATCTTCAATAGATCACTGGAGCTGTGTCAAGTCCCCTCCTGCTTCAAGAGCTCCACTATCATCCCAGTCCCTAAGAAGCCCCGTATCACATGATTAAATCACTACAGGCCCGTTGCCCTAACGTCTGTGGTCATGAAATCTTTCAAGAGACTGGTGTTGGACCACTTGGAGGAAATAACAGGCCCCCTGCTCGACCCCCTGCAGTTTGCCTACCAAACAAACAGGACAGTGGATGATGCAGTCAACATGGGATTGCACTACATCTTCCAAGGCCTTGACTCCCTAGGGACACATGCAGGGGTCCTGTTTGTGGACTTCAGCTCAGTGTTCAACACCAGCGTCCCAGATATCCCCCACCCCAAACTCACCCGGCTCACTGTACCAGCCCCCATCTGCCAGTGGATTAAAAACTTCCTGACAGACAGGAGGCAGCTGGTGAGGCTGGGGGAAAT
This sequence comes from Lampris incognitus, assembly GCF_029633865.1. Lineage (NCBI taxonomy): Eukaryota > Metazoa > Chordata > Actinopteri > Lampriformes > Lampridae > Lampris > Lampris incognitus. Next base: position 8,348,197 of record NC_079222.1, on the reverse strand, counting down.
CATATCCAGCACCCAGACAATCAGCACTGGCGCCCCTCAGGGATTTGTGCACTCCCCTGTTAAACCCATCTGTTAAACTCCTGAAGTTTGCAGACGACACAACCATCATTGGCCTTATCTGGGATGGTGACGAGTCTGCATATAGATGGGAGGTTGATCAGCTGGCCCTCTGGTGTGGCCATAATAACCTGGACCTGAACATGCTCAGAACAGTGGATGTGACAGTGAACTTCAGGAGGAGCTCCCCCAACACCGCCTCCCCTCACCATACTCAACAGCACAGTGTCTATGGTGAAAAACTACAGATTTCTGGGTTCCACAATCTCCCAGGACCTAAGGTGGGCATCCAACTTAGACACAATCATCAAAAAGGCCCAGCAGAGGATGTACTTTCTCCACCTGCTCAAGAAATTCAGCCTGCCTCAGGAACTGTTGATTCAGTTCTACACTGTAATAATCCAGTCTGTCTTCTGCACATCCATCACTGTCTGGTTTAGTTCGGCCAACAAATGGGACAGGGACAGACTACAATGGACAGTTAGGTCTGCAGAGAAAATCATTGATCATTGATGCCAACCTGCCCTCCATTCAGGACTTATACACCTCCAGAGTCAGGAAATGGGCAGGCAACTTCACTGCAGACCCATCAAATCCTGGTCACGACCTGTTCCAAGTCCTCCCCTCTGACGCTACAGAGCACTGTACCCCAAAACAACCAGATATAAAAACAGTTTCTTTCCGCAGGCTGTCATTCAAATGAACACTTAACACTGTCAATAAATTCAACCATTCAACCACAGAACATCTTAAGAAAGAGCCACCATGGAGCATGATGTTTGCTGATGACACCGTGCTAGCAAACGAGGACAAGGAAAGGTTGGAGAGAGAGCTTGAAGATTGGAGAGAAGTGAAAGAGATTAGAGGACTAAAGATCAGCAGAACAAAGACTGAGTACCTGTGTCTAAATAAGCAAGTAGAAAGTCCAGCATTGACCTTAGGAGGAGAAGCTGTCCCAGAAGTTAACAAACTGAACAAATCAAGTACTTAGGATCAACAATACAGATAGAAGGCAGTAGTAAGAAGGAAGTCAAGAAAAGGACGCAATCTGGGTGGAATTCATGGAGAAAGGTAGCTGGAGTACTTTGTGATAAAAGAATGCCATTGAGGGTAAAGGGCAAAGTATACAAATCAACGGTTAGGCCTGCCGTGCTCTATGGTATGGAAGCAGTGACAACAACAGAGAGGCTAGAATCTACATTACAGGTAGCAGAGATGAACATGCTGTGTTGGTCCTTGGGAGAGACTAGAAAAGACCAGCAGAGAAATGAGGAAGAGAAGCACGTTCAAGATCAGAGGAATGGAGGAAAAGTTGAGAGAGACAAGATTGAGATGGTTTGGACATGTACAGAGAGGGGGTATATGCTATATAGGAAAGAAGGTGTTGGACCTGGAAATACCTGGCAAAAGAAAAAGAGGAAGACCAAGGAAAAAATGGAGAGACCAGATAGACGAGGACATGATGAGGGCTGGACTGCGGGAGAGCGGTGCGTCGGACAGAAAGCTATGGAGGGCAAAAATCTGCTGTGGCGACCCCTGAGAAACAGGGAACAAGCCAAAAGAACAAGAGTTGGTATATATTGTCCTGTACATTGTACGTATACTGGTATGCTGTCATGTCCATTTTCCTCAGGCATGTATGTAAAGTAACCTGCTAACATCTATTTCAGCATCTCTGATATATTCTCTGCACCACTGCACCTTATCACCTCTTATTTTACCTGTATAAGTCAATCCTTGAGCATATAACTGAAGATTGTTGTGTTGTAGAGTTGTTATTCTATGTTAAGTACACTGAGAGAGCCACGAAACTGGAGTCAAATTCCATGTATGTGCAAACCTACACGGCCAATAAATATGATTATGATTCTGATCTCTAAGTACCTTTAGATAAATGTTCCTGCTGAATGAGTGAATCTAAATGTATCGACATCCACTCTTTCACTCCCTCGCCTCACGTTATCCTTTCTCACTCTCTCTTTCTCTTCACCTCCCGTTTTTCTGTCGTTGTAGACCTGGAGAGTCAGGAGGAGCTAGAGAAGAAGAGAATCCGGCGCATCATCTCCACTGACTTCCCCCTTTACTTTGCCGTTGTGTCGCGTGTTCAGCAGGAGAGTGATCTGATTGGTCCGGAGGGTGGCCACCTGACCAGTAAGCTAGTGCCCCATGTGGAGGCCATCTTCCCTGAGACGGCTGTCACCAAGAGAGTACGGTTGGGACTGCAGGTGAGGAGGAGGAGAAGAGGATAGAGTGAAAGGGAAAGAGTGAGGAAATAGGAGGATGTGTTCAAAAGATTCAGAGGAGGAAAGGAGAGGGAGCTGAAGGCAAAATAGATATCAGGAGGGAGAGATTCAAGGAGGTGATTAGGATGAGGTTAGTGAGGGAAGAAGGAGACAATTGAGGAATGGGGAAAAAAGCAGAGAGAAGAAAAACAGAAAGGGAAGTTTGACAAGAAAGTGGAAGGGGCAGTAGAGAAGGATGAAAGGGGAGCAGATAGTGGGAGAAAAAGGCAAGAAGAGAGAAGGGGGAGAAGAGAAGTAGGGCAAAGTAGTTAACAGGGTGAGAAGAAGAAGGTAGTGAAGGAAGGGAAAAGGTAACCAGATAAAGAAAAGTTTGAGGGAAAGAAATGAGGATAGTTATATATCAGCCCACACTGTGTATTTATTGTTTGGGGTTGGACCCTCCTGCATGACGGACATATGGAGATAAATTTGATGTGAGTTTGCAAGTTTATTAATTGCTTTGGTGATTATTTCGCTTCACCAACTGAGATAATATGGTGCAAAAGAAACAGACTACTACCAATGGAGAGATGAGTGTAGTTAACAAAACAGCTGATGCGCTGTTTCTCTTTCTCTGCTCTCTGTCTCTCCCTCTTTCTGATTCTCTCACCCTAAGTATCGCTCCCTCTTCTCGATTGAATGTGGATCTATTTCAAAACTTCTTGAACTTCTTGATTAGGCTTCATCTCATGTTTCGAACTTTTGGAAAGCAAGTCGCTGGTGTCAAATACTCCCAAATAAATAAATAAATCTTAGAATAAATGGGAAATAGAAATAAAATAAAACAATAAATAAAATAACAAAATATGTATTCGTATACTAAAATACCAGAATAGATTTCGAAGATTTTAGGATTTTGTTTCAAAATCTTTTTTTTCTTTTTTTTTTATACCAATCAACAAACAGATCATCATTTTCTGATTCTTGCATTTCTAATAAACTTCTGTCTAGGGCCGTATTTAAAAGTATCTTAATGTAGTTGATGCTTTGGACCTGTCGCAAGTTTCATGATGCAAACGGAAAATCACATTTTACAATTATAAATAACTGAGCAAAACCAGTTGATAAACCTGGAGTCTTGGTTCACCGAAGAAGATGCCTATAATGCAGTTCCCCTTGGGAGGTACAATCATTGATTCAAATGTAAACAAAAGGGTTGTCCCGCTACCAACATATAAAACAGGATTAGAACCTGCCATCACTTCCAGATTGATTGACGGATTACTCAATACAACTTGTATTAAGTAATCCGAAGGGCGAATAGACATGAATCTGGTGTAGTCGTGCCGGGCGGCGCGAATGGCGCGAATACGTGAATTCCGTCAGTCGCGTATTCGTGCGATTTGAAAATATTGTAGCGAATTCGGGGGGGCAGTCTGGGAGACCGTCGCCACAGCCGGGACGCGAACCCGTGTCTCCCGCTCCGCAAGCGACAAGGTTAACCAGTCGACTAAAGGGTCCGACCCGTTAGTCAAGGACCAACGTGTCTGCTTATCCATGCACGTTACAGTATTCAACTGGAGAAGAAGAAAAAAATATTCAACTTGCGCGAGAAATTCGCGTGACGCTGTGTCGCGAGAGCCTATGGAGAATCTCAACGAATCTCAATCTCCTCCCCTCTTTTCCGGAAGAGAATTCACTGGTTCGCCAAACTCACGCGAATGAAAACCAAAGATCCCGCGATCGAACTCGCACACGTAAAGCGAGGCCAGAATTCGCTTCGCCTTTGGTGTGAGCACCCCATAACACTAAGCGATGTTTTCTGATGGGGCCTTGAAAGTAAACACTCAAGACATGGGGTCTGTCGAGCCAAACAAGGGCCTCCATAACTGTGCAGCAGTAGACCAGCAGTGCTGACTGTCACTTATGCAGACTACCACAGACACACATCTAGTTGGACCTCGGGACAAACTTTTGCTGACTGCCTGCCCTTTCACACCGCCTACGCTTGGCTTCCTGTTTTCCATGACACGAAAGAAAATGTGATGGATAGTGGGTCTTACATGTCTTGTTTCATTTTTATATCGGTTTCGTTTCAATGTGCATTTTTCCTACATGTTTTGTCACAGAACTTGATCTACATTGTGTCAAAAGAACAAAATTGCATGTGCCATGAGTTTTGCTCAGCCTTACGCTTCTCTGTATATGTTCTCCTTTTATCCAGCCATTCTTCACTCCTCAGTTCCCTGATTTAAGTTGTGAGCCACACTGACTGAGCTGATGCACTGATCTGAGTTGGGTCAGGTGTGAAATATGAATTAGTTGCATGTGTGAGTATGGTTGCGAGTTTGATGTTTCACTGTTCTGTAAATGTGTAGTCAGTTCTCTGTTGTGTTTGCAGCCTTTTCTTCTAATCCCATCCCTTGCCTATTGACTATCCTTTTTTGTTGTCTGTACTTATATTAAATAGTATTTGTGATTGAGCAAGAATTTTTCTTGACTTTACATATGTTTATACATACATCTTTCTTTTCCTCTTCGTATCCCTTCATCTGGCAGTTTTTGTTCATCTCTGCTCACAACAGCCATTTTCTTGACTCCTTCCGCCATAGGCCCAACCGATCCCCGATGAATGGCTGACTCGGCAACTTGGTAACCAGGCGACCTTCAGCCCAGTTGTTACCGTGGAGCCACGGCGCCGCAAATTCCACCGTCCAATCGGATTGCGCATCCCATTGCCTCCCTCCTGGAAGGAGAGCCCACGCGATGCTGGGGAGGGCGACACCACTAGCTTGCGACTCCTTTGCAGTGTCATAGGTACGGTCCAAATTTAAAGTCGCAGAGAAGAGAGAGAGAAAAAAAAAACAAGTTCACTTTGTTCCTTTGTCATCTGGTCTGGAGCTATGTTTTGTCATTGCCAGCTGTTCAAGTTCTACATCATAGCCGAAGGGCATCGGATGCTGACGGTGTTAAAGCTTAACAATGCAGGCGTCCGGGTAATGTAGCGGTCTATACCGTTGCCTACCAACACAGGGGTCGTCTGTTCGAGTCCCCGTGTTGCCTCTGGCTTGGTCGGGCGTCCCTACAGACACAATTGGCCATGTCTACGGGTTGGAAGCCGGATGTGGGTATGTGTCATGGTCGCTGCATTAGCGCCTCCTCTGGTCGGTCGGGGTGCCTGTTCGGGGGGAGGGGGAACTGGGGGGAATAGCGTGACCCTCCCTCGCACTACGTCCCCCTGGTGAAACTCCTCACTGTCAGGTGAAAAGAAGCGGCTGGCGACTCCACATGTATGGGAGGAGGCATGTGGTAGTCTGCAGCCGTCCCCGGATCGGCAGAGGGGGCGGAGCAGCGACCGGGATGGCTCAGAAGAGTGGGATGATTCCACACAACAACAAAAAAAAGCTTAACAATGCTGCTAATGATAAGAGAGCAGATAAACTGGAGAGAATTTTTTCAATCATTGTTAGTGTGGATAGATTGATCTCAAAGCAAAATGAGAAGTAAGTGTAGATATCTTGAGGATTATTGAAATGATGTGGTTGTTTTATCTCAGGTGGGACAGCGCCAGCTCAGTGGGAGGATATCACTGGCACCACTAAATTAATGTATGCCAACAACTGTGCCAATTTCACCACAAATGTTTCTGCAAGGTGAGATACGTATCATCTCACTTCAAAGATATCATTGTGTTTATCTCTTGTTTACCACAACCACAGCAGCATCACCTTTCGCTTGTAGCGTCATGTTATTAAAGTACCCGTCCCGCTATTCTTCTGCTCTGCATCCTTCTCTGTGTTTGTGTCTGTCCATCTGTCTGCTTATCTATATATTCAGATTCTGGCTAGCTGACTGCCCACGCACAGCAGAGGCAGTAACGTTTGCCAACCTGTTGTACCGTGAGCTGATGGCGGTTCCATACATGGCCAAATTTGTGGTGTTTGCCAAGATGAATGAAGCACGCGAGGGACGCCTGCGCTGCTACTGCATGACTGATGACAAGATGGACAAAACCCTGGAGTTGCATGAAAACTTCTCTGAGGTGGCCCGCAGCCGGGACATAGAGGTCAGCATGGGGGCAAAGCCCAAAGGTTCATAAGCAGGGATTTAGGGATGCCAGCTAAACTAAATTCAGTATGGCCTTCTGTTTTTAATTTGTGGAATCTAATTTAGCCTCCTGTTCAGGTTTAATTCACATTGCCTCACAGCAAGAAGGTCCTGGTTTCAAACCCCACCTTGGGGGTGTCCCAGGTCATCCTCTGTGTGGAGTTTGCATGTTCTCCCCATGTCTGCGTGGGTTTCCTACGGGTGCTCCGGTTTCCTCCCACGGTCCAAAGACATGTAGGTCAGGTGAATCGGTCATACTAAATTGTCCCTAGGTGTGAGTGTGTCGGCCCTGTGATGGTTTGGCGGCCTGTCCAGGGTGTCGGCCCTGTGATGGCTTGGCGGCCTGTCCAGGGTGTCTCCCCGCCTGCCGCCCAATGACTGCTGGGATAGGCTCCATCATCTTGTGACCCAAAGTCAGATGAGCGGCTTGCATAATGGATGGATTTCGATATGGATGCAGACATTGTCTTTCATATGCGTCAAATCTGTGAACTTCCGTCTGGCCTATTCTCTCACCTCAAGGTCAGCTTGTGGCCCAACCTAAACACCCTGTCCCCCCTCTGGACAGGTGATGGAGGGCATGCCTTTACATCTGGAGTGCTCTGGGAACCTGGTGCCAGTCAGGAAGGCAACACAGCAGCCTCGTAGCTTCAGTTTCCAGGCCTTCAGAGATAACAGACTTCCTGTCTCTGTCAAGGTCTGTCTCTTGCTCTACTGCTGTATCATGTGTCTCACTGTTTATCTGTCTAGGATTTTTATCATTTTTCCTGGTAACTAGGGATGCATGATGTTGGATTTGTTTTTGGGGTTTTTTTGCCAATATTCCATATACCGATATTTTCAAACTCATTCAAGCCCATTTCCGATGCTGATCTTTTTTTTTTCTTTTCATTGAAACTAGAATTAACCGATTAGTATTATCATCACATTTTCCATTACCCTATATGGTTTTACTCATTTATTTATTTGTTTTGTCAGTTAGTTAGTTAGTCATACATGTAGTAGTAGTAGTAGTAGATCAAGTACAGATTTGATCTTATTTTCAAAATTAGTGTAAAAATAGGATGCTGACAACAGGTCCCCACAGCAATACTATATATGCTGGTGGTCGACCATTCATTAACTCCTATATTGTTACAGTATATGAACTAAAACGTGTTGAAGTGCTACCAAATGTAAATACTAGATTATTTTGTGCCCATTTTACCTCACTCTGCATTTTTTTTTTTACTCCAGTCTATTCTAAGTTTTTCTTTTCTTCCTCATTCATTTTAGTGTCATTACCAAAGCCATGATCAACCTTTCCATCTCACAGATGACAGTGTCAGTGCCTGTCTGTCTCTTTATCCTGTCCTCTGTCTGTAGCTCCCTCTCTCTCTGCCTGGCTTTTGTCCATCGTTATGTTCATTTCATCCACTTGTCAGTCTTTTCTTGTCTATTTACATTCGTCCATACGTCTGCTTTTTCATCTTGTTTACTGTCTTTTTCTCAGACCATCTGTTTATCTGTCTCTCTCTGTCTGTATAATGTGGCCTGTAAAGGATTTTCTCCATTATGTTGTAACTTGACCACAGCCAACCTGCCGTTCTTCAAGTTTATCCACAGTGGAAACCACTTATAGTAATAACGGTTATAGTGATCAACCGCTTGTACTGATCAGAAGTTGCCGGACAGATTCATCCTTATGCTAATGTTGTTTAAATGATCTGGTTATTGTGACGCAACAGTCTGCTATCAAGTCATCATTTTGGGTCTTTCATACATGGGGTAATTAAAAAAAAATTAAAACCAGATTAATTCATGAAATTTAATGTTAAAAAGTTCGATTATTTTGTCAGTTACACTCATGATATGAGAGTATGAACATTGTCACCTCTCCTCCGAAAATCAACCTCTGAAAGCACCAGATAGCCTAAAGTGGCATAGGCTTACTTTCATTTTTAGGCCTTGACCTGCTGAGATTAAAAATATATGTAGCGAATTCAGGGGACAGCCGGGAATTCGCCGCAGCCAGGAATCGAACCCGGATAGCCCGCACCACGGGCAAATTGCGCTAACCAGTCAACTAAAGGGTCCGATCAGTTAGCCAGGGGCTAGCGAGTCTAGTCATCCGTGGTCATTACACTACCCCCCTGCTTCGGGAAGCGCGTCCCCGCGTTTCTCTCGGCACACGCACTTCCGATGGCCTCACGGTCTCACCATCCCACCTTTGACACCAATGTAGCGAATTCAGGGGCAGCCAGGAATCCGTCACAGCTGGGAACCGAACCCAGATTGCCCGGACCATGGGCAACTGCAGTAACCAGTCAACTCAAGCAAGTCTAGTCATGGGTAGTGTACCATTAGCCAAGGGCTAGCGAGTCCAGTCATCTGTGGCCATTACACTACCCATGACTAGACTCGCTAGGCCTTGGCTAATGGGTTGGACCCTTTAGTTGACTGGTTAGCACAGTCACCTGTGGTGCGGGCTATCTGGGTTCAGTTTCCGGCTGCTTCGGTTCCCAGGCTGGCCCCTGAATTCACTACATTGGTGTCAGAAGTGGGATGGTGAGACCGTGAGGCCATCGGAAGTGCATGTGCCCAGAGGCGTGAGAGAGCTGATATGCTGAAGAGCGGGGACGTGCTTCCCGAAGGAGGGGAGGGTAGTGTAACGACCATGGATGGCTAGACTCGCTAACCCTTGGCTAACGGGTCGGACCCTTTAGTTGACTGGTTAGCACAGTTGCCCGTGGTGCGGGCTATCTGGGTTCGGTTTCCGGCTGCGGTAGTTCCCAGGCTGCCCCCTGAATTCATTACATATACTTAAGGCAACGCTAAGCCATGTCACGCTAACTATAGTCTATTCTGAAATTCCTGTTTGAAATGTTTGACACTGCTTACAGTTAGTTGAAGTACAATAGCCAACAGTAGGCTATACTGTCATATTGCATCATATTTGTTTAATATATGTACACATGTCAATTCTTGCAGAAGGTCACCTGGGAAAAAAATTCTCTTTAAGTGATCAACCGCTTATACTGATCATGTTGGCCTGAATGGATGTGACCACTATAAGCGGTTTCCACTTCCTCCAGGTTAAATGTTTGCTCATCTATGACTCTCTCGCCTTCTTTTGCCTGCCTGCCAATCTTGCGGCCTTGCCTGTCTGTATGTGTCTGTCTCACTGTCTCTCTTTCTCTCTCTCACGGTCACTCTGTAACTGTCTGGTCTGACAGACGTCCAGGTAAAAAGCGCAGGTAAATCTCTCTCTCTCTCTCTCGCCTGCCTGTGGACTGCTTCTATTCCTGTTTCCCCATGCTCCACGTCCCATGTTACTGCTCCCTGACTCGCTCAACATGGCAGAGAGGTCTAATATCTGCTTTGCTCTGTTTTTCTTCCCCATTCCTCTCTTTTACTGTCATCCTATGTCACTCTTTGACATTCTCTGTCTCTCGCTCTCTTGCTCTCTCTCTCGCTCTCTTCAAATCCATGCTCGTCTCCCATCCCATCTCCGTTTCTCTCTTAACCCCTCTCTCTTTTTAACTCAACTCCTCTAACTCTTTCGCTCTTAACCTACTTCCCCTTTCTCGCGTCTCTCTCCGTCTGTTTCTCATCCTCTCTCTCTTTTCCCTACATTGCTTCCCCTCTTTTACCACCTCTTTCTCTTAATTCCTCACATATTTACCCTCCTTCACCTCTACCATTCCTCTCTGTTATTCTTTTTTTCCTGTGGTTCTCTCTCTCTCTCGCTCTCTCTCTCTTTTTCTCCTCTGTGGTGTCAGGTCAGAGATAGTAACAAGGATGCCACAGGGTTTTTGTCCTTCCTGCGCAAGTCGACCAAGTACGAGGACACACAGCATGTTCTGTGTAACCTCAATATCACCATGCCGCCCTGTGTCAAGGTGGGGGCTCACAGCCAAACGAACATATGCAGACACACACACACAAACAAACATGGCATGACATAACTTATGTGGTACCCGGGCCACTTTCAAAATCTCAAAGGGTCTTCTTAGGGGAAAGGAAGTCCTGGTCCTTGAAGTCATCAAGCTTCAAATATCACACTCCATCCATCCCTAACAACTCATCCCCTGCAGAGAGCAGACAAATGTCAGGAAGAGAAAAAATAAGGGGCAAAAAAAAAGGAGGAACGGTAAAGGAGATTGCCAAGAACACGGATAGAAAGGGATTCTTTTATCTGATTTTATTGACAGCACAGCCTCGCAGTCCAAACTGATCTGAGTCAAGAACTCAGCCTTCTCCGACACCACCCTCTAGGATCCATCATCTCATTGCCGGCCCTCCTCCTGCTCAACTCCTAGCTCATAGGCTACCTGGTTGGAGGTGGTAGTCAGACGTGACAAGACAGAAAGACCCTGAGCTGCCTCACCTCCATCCATAAACCTGTCGTGTTGTTTTGCCATGCTACTGGCTAATGCCACCGCTCACCTTGTTGATGCCCCTGTGGCCGACGTCATTCCCGTGGCTGATGTTGCCCCTTCCCACGTGGAACTAGTCCCTTCTCCAGCTGGGATTACTGCTGCTGTGGTGGCTGCCTCGGTTGCTATGGTGGCTGGCCCACCTCCCACTGCTGCTGCCACCATGGATCCTCCTGCATGGGTCCCCATGCACCGTCCTCCCCAGCGTTTGGGGAGGTTGGTCACTCCCAGTCCCAATACCGCACCCTCAGGCCAACAAAATTCCTTCCCTCCCAAGACTGTCCCTGGTAGTGCTTTCAATCAGTCACCCACTCCCTCCGACTACCTTAATCATTGGGGACTCCATAGTCCGAAACATCTGTTTCGTAAATGCAGTCACGGACTGCTTCCCTGGAGTGACTTCTACTGACATCCGGGAGAAACTCCCAGGACTCCTTGATTCATTTCCAACAGTTGTGAGAGTAATAGTCCCTGTCAGTTCCAATGACACTGCCGGTCAGCAGTCTGAGCTGACAAAAGGTGATTTTATCCATCTTTTTAATCTTGTCAACAGTTGCGGAAAAACAGCTTTTATTTCTCGCCCAATTCCCACACTGGGTTGTGGTGTGGGGCGTTTTAGCAGGATGCTCAGCCTTTGTACCTGGCTCCAGTCTGAGTATATTGCACAATAATGGTTTTAGTCATAATTTCTGTTCTACCTCCAGGGTGATTTTAATGTCCACATTTATGACACTGACTGTAAATCTGCTATAGAATTCCTGGAACTTCTACAATGCTTCAACTTCACACAACGTATCAACTTCCCCACGCACAGCTGTGGCCACATCCTGGATTTGATCTGCTCCACTGGTTTCACAATACATCAACTCTCCAGCCTCAACCTCAATATATCTGACCACCTGGCAATCACCATGGACATTGACATCCCTATCCCCATCCCAAAAGTCAAACGCATAATATCCTTCGGAAATCTCAAATCTATCTCCCCTTCAGCTCTTGCCAGTAGGCAGATATTTTACTCCACAAACTAGGACTAACTCCCTGCATATGCAGTTGGGTACAGGAGATCCTCATCAACCACCCCCAGGCTGTAACACTGGGCAAGCACACATCCTCCACCCTCATCCCGAGCACCGGCATCCCCTAGGGTTGTGTGCTGGTCCCCCTCCTTTATGCACTGTTCTCACATGACTGCCAACCATCCACAACTCAAACACTATTGCTAAGTTTGCGGATGATACGACAGTCATCGGGCTCATATCAGTCAACGCCGAAGTGGAATACAGGGAGGAGGTTCAGAACCTGACGACGTAGTGTGCTAACAACCTGGTCTTAAACACCAAAAAGACCAAGGAAATTATCGTGAACTTTAGGACTTCCAAGAAGATCACACACAGTCCTGTCCACGTCAACACAGAGGCTGTGGATAGAGTCCCCAGCTCCAGGTTCCTGGGAGTCACCGTCACAGAGGACCTCTCCTGAGCTGACAACACCTCAGCAGTGGTGAATAAAGCACAATAACGCCTTTATTTTCTGGGGAGGCTAAGGAGAGCCAACCTCCCCAAAAGCTGCTTGTCAACTTTTATAGATGCTCCATCAAGAGCATCCTAACAAACTGCATGACAGCCTGGTACAGCAGCTGCACCCAAGCTAACAAAAAAGCCCTCCACCATGTTGTGGAAACAGCACAGGACATTATTGGCATTGAGCTGCCTTCACTATAGAACATCTTCACAGCACTGGCTGTGTGAGGAGGGCTAAGAACATCATAAAAGATAATTACACACCCTGGACGCCGTCTGTTTCAGTCCCTCCCATCAGGTAGGAGCTTCAGATCAATCCGCACACGCACAAAGAGACTGAAAAACAGATTCTTCCCAAAAGCTATGGCACTAATGAACCCAGACATCTCCTCAGTCCTGTGAGACTGGTGTACTGCTACCATTGGACACGTGCAGTATTTGCAATATTTACTCACCTGTTACTTTAAGCTACTTCATATCTGTCCACCGCACCTTTTGCTGCATTTTTGCTGATGATGTTTTTGCACCTCGTAAATTGTATTCTATTGTTAACTGTATTGGATTGTATACCTTATACTGCTCATATTTTGTACTTATATTGTTGAGACTAGTTTTTATTGCTGATATTTTATATTTATCTCTTTTTTATATGCAACGTTTTGAGGTTTGACACAACTGCAATTTCGTTGTGCTTGGTACAATGACAATAAAGTTCTTGAATCTTGACCAAGCACTGGACCTGGGGCAACAGAGCCTTCCCCATAGCTGCTCTCTCCCTCTGGAACTCCCTCCCCAAACATATCATATGCACCGATCTGTCCATATTCTCATCTCTCTGATCTCTCATCATCAGCCACTTCTCCGGGGTCGGGTTGTGGTGGCAGCAAGCTAAGTAGGGCACTCCAGACATCCCTCTACCCAGCAACGCCCTTCCTCCAGCGAGTTCTGGGTCTACCCTGGGGTCTCCCCCCCCAGTTGGACATGCCCAGAAAACCTCCAAAGGAAGGTGCCCAGGAGGCATCCTAATCGGATGCCCAAACCACCTCAACTGGCTCCTTTCGACGCGAAGGAGCAGCGGCTCTACTCCGAGCTCCCTCCGGATGTCCAAGCTCCTCACCCTATCTCTAAGGCTGAGCCCAGACACCCTACGGAGGAAACTCGTTTCAGCTGCTTGTATCCACGATCTCACCCTTTCAGTCACTACCCAAAGCTCATGACCATAGATGAGGGTTGGAACGAAGATTGACTGGTGAATTAAGACCTTGGCCCTCCGGTTCAGCTCCCTCTTCACCACAACGGTCCGGTACAACGTCCACATTACTGCTGATGCTGCACCAATCTGCCTGTCAATCTCCATCTGTCAGTGTGTCCATATTCAAATTATTAATCAAAACTCACCTCTTCAGAATTGCTTTTAATGTGTGATTAACGTTGTCTGTTTTATGCTTTTTGTGTGTTGCTTTTATGTTTATTTTAACATATCTAACGCGTCTTTGAGTATTTTAAAAAGCTCTGTACAAATAAAATGTATCATTGCTATTATTACCACTGACTATCCCTGTATCAAAGTGGCTACAATCTTGAACATAGGCCATACACTGTCCAGCCTTATACTAGGTTTTGACCTAGTCTTGTTAGAGATTGCGCCTCAGTGTTTGAAATTGGGAAGTATGTTCAGAGACCAGCTAAAAGATACCCCGTCCATTTAGAGACTATTGAGGCTCCCACTGATAATACTGAATCATGTGACCTTCCATGAGCAACAGCTGCCATGTATACCCAAGCAAAAGTTGTGTAAAATGTCCTTCAGAAATCCAGGAAAAGGTTTTCCTAAAAAGAGTGGAAACCGTGAATGAACATTTACCATGACTTGTTATCGTCATTATGTCTGTACATCGTAGGTTGTCGGGAGTGAAGAGCGCAGGCGGACCTTAACCCCTCTCGCCCTGAGGGAACGCTACAGTGCGCTGAATGAGCCAGTTGTGGGTGAGTATCTACATGCCTGACCTACAGCCCTCTCCCTCCACATATGTACCGAGGAGATGGGCCCTGAATGTTGCATTGCCCTTCTACCCATGCCCCCCCCCTCTTACTTGACGCTCTCTATTTCATACTGTCTCTGTCTCTCTCCTGCACAAGCATGGCACAAAGACTGAGCCTTGGATGCAAAGCGCTGCTCTATTACATGCCCCAGAGCCCTTTGCAGTGCATTTAAACAAAAATTATATTGAATGTGTGGCCAAAGATGAGCAGCAGTCCCCATGATAACCCAGAAAATGGCTCCATGGCAAATGGCAAATTGGCCCTTTCTATTCCGGACTGTCCTGGTAGCCATGACAACTGACGTTTGACCTATGTGATTGGTTTTGCATGGCGCTGGTTTCTCCACTGCGATTTCCATTGGCATGGCAGTAGATATTGTTAGCATTTGACTCTAGCTTAGCACTGAGAATGGGCAGGACCTCGCAGTGGAGCTAGACAGAGGAGCCCTCCAGTTGGCCTGTTGTAAATGAGCGGAGTCAAGAAGGGTTGTTCTGATTGGTTTAAATGGTGATGACAGTGGCGGGGGGGGGGAAGCAAGGCCTTTTCTGTCTATCAATTACACAGCGCTGCTACATTGCACTTCAGTCCCTCTTTAGTTACTAATTAATACTATTTTAGTTGATGGGACTAGCATCTGAATGATACTCTACTTACCTGTCTACCCCCGATTCTAATTTACCTCACCCTTATGGTCTGCTAACCCTAAAAATCGTATGGACAAAAACGTTATGGTTAATGTTTATTCCCTTCAACAGAACAGTGATTTTGTCGAGGTAAGTATTGTTATTAACTCCTTTAAAAGCAAGTCAAAGTCAGCTAAAATTTATGCATAATCTGTTTTTTACCAGAGAAGCTATTCATAATGTTTCACAGTGCAAAGAAAGGGAAAAAAATTTTAATCTTCCAGTTCCCAACAGATCTAAAAGCCACTAAATGAAGTCACTTACAGCTCTGCCATACTATATCTTCTCAAATTAAATGACCTTGTAAATCCCACAGAAAAAGGCCAAACAGGCCATGTTATCTTCTATGATATTCAATATCCCTCAGAACTCTTGCTTGCAGACTTCATAAAATAGTGTTGGGGGGGGGGGGGGTAATCCAGTACATTTGAGTGGACAATATGTTGTGAGAACGTTGAGCTTTTTTTATTTGTGACATTTTTCAATCATCTTGGTGCAACACCTCTTGTGTGCTGCTGAGCTCATTGTGATTTTTCTGTAGCCACAGTGAATGCCATGGAGCGGGCAGAGCTCAAGATCAACATCATATCCGAGCAGCTGGGTCTGAGCTGGGCAGGTCAGTTTTCAAAATAAGAGGTGTAAACTCTTTGTACGTATAAACTGTGGGTTTTGGAAAATAATGTTAAAAGCCTTTAAAGTCATAGGTGCGGATAAGGTAGTCTTTCATTTCTACCTGCCTGTCTGTCTGTCTTTCAGAGTTGGCAAGGGAGCTTCAGTTTGGTGTGGATGACATTAATCGGATCCGTGTCGAGAACCCAAACTCCCTGCTGGACCAGAGCTCTGCGCTGCTCAACCTTTGGGCCAGCAGAGAGGGCAAGAGAGCCAAAAGTAAGTCCACTGGTGGTCTTCAAGTTCAAGTTTCACTGTATTGTCACATACATATAAAAAGTACCATGTACCTTCAGATGCATGTACCCTGGCTCTGTCAGCCCTTAAAACTCTGTGTTGTTTATTTTCCATTTCCCAACCCCGCCTCAACAACATGGCGCTGTGTTACCATGGCTACCCCCTGAGCCCTTAAAGTGAGCGCGTCAACTTAATACAAACATTAAGCTATGGTGAATTATGTCAATAAGTCCCACTACACATGTCTCCCCAGACTTCACCATAACAGGAAGAGTTAAGGTGGCGTGGGCTGGATGGCCCGGCCGGAACGGTTCTGCGGAACGGGAGTGGGGGCTGGGGCTTCCGCTGGAGGGGCCTTAGGGACCCTGTGGCAGCGTGGGGGGTAGGGTAGGAAGTGGAGGAGCCTTGGGGACTGTGTTGGAGGGTGGGGGCCGGGTAGAAGGGCACCCACGCCGTGGGGGCTGGGCCACTCTAACAGGTCGGTCCAAGTCCAGGTGAGCCGGTTTTAGGCGATCCACAGAAATGCGCTCCGGCGTGCCACCGATGTCCATGACGAAGTGCTTGTTCCCTGTCTCCAGGACCCGGAACGGGCCATCGTGGGTAGGCTGCTGCAGTGGGCATCGTGGCTGATGAAAATGTATTCTGCCGACTGCAGACTTGTGCGGACGTGAGACTATGGGAGGCAGTGTTGCAAAGTGGGGACCGATGTGAAAACTCTGGCATTATCCAGAAGTGTGGTCCGTTAGCGGGCTGCAGACCAGTGAGCCATGGTGTTGAAGACGGAATCCTCTGGGACCCGCAGCAGCTGGCTGTCAACCAGTTCAGTGGATGAGGACTGGATGTCCTCCTTAGGGGTGGACCTGATGCCCAGCATGACCCACGGGAGCCTGTCAGCCCAGCTGCTGTCCTCGAGCCTGGCCCAAAGAGCATCCTCCATAGAACAATGAAGCCGCTCACACAACCCATTGGCCTGTTGTGGTATGCGGTGGTGTGGTGGAGCTTCACCCCTATGCTCTCTGCGACTGCGTTCCAGAGCTCAGGCGTAGACTGTGAGCCCCAGTCAGAGGAGAGATCAGATGGGGTGCCAAACTTCCCAACCCAGGTCCCGATGAATGCCCGGGCTACCTCGGTGGATGTCGTCGACGACAGTGGGACGGCTTCCAGCCATCGAGTGGTCCCGTCCACCTTTGTGAGGACGTAAGTAAAACCATGAGGGGGGGCTTGGGGCCCACCAGGTCCACGTTTACGTGTTTGAAGAGGCTTTGGTGTAGCAGTGCACGCCACGTAGGTGTCAGCCCAGTCTCTCATGTCTTTTTTGAGCCGATGCCTGATGAACTTGGCCACCAGCAGTCTTTGAGATGGCTTTTTGCCCAGCTGGGAGAGGCCATCGACAGCGTCGAAAATACACTACCTCCATCCAGTGGGAATGACGGGCCAGGGCTGACCCGTGGAGACGTTGCACGGGACCGTGGTACCAGCATCGTCGAAAGCCACGTCCTCTAACTGCGGCCCTGTGACAGCCGTCCTGAAAGCCTGCACGTCCAGGCCAGTGACCTGGTCAGCTGCCTTGCGGGCTTAGTCAAGTCCCAAGTGGACAGACCCTTCAATGGCCTGGGAGAGGCAGTTAGCTATGAGGTCGGTCTTGCCAGCAAAATGCTGTACGTCCGTGGTGGACTCCGACATGTAGGAGAGCTGTCACTGACCATGGCTCAGCCACCTTGGCTATGGCAAACATCAGTGGTTTGTGGTACATAAAAGGACATGAACTGGCGGGCCTCCAGCGGGGAACAAAAGTGTCGAATGGCGAGGTAGAGGGGGCGTCGCTGGGGTGTAACTGTCTGCTGAAGAAAGCGCCAAGCACCGTTCACCCACTACTCGTTCATTGCCCCAACGCCATAATCTGAGAGAGCTGGCGTTGGATCAGCTGGGGGGAGCCTGGTCAGCTGCGTCCGGTGGGCCCAGGGACGGACCATGGCCCTGCTGGAGCTGCGCCCGAGAAGGAAACACCGAGGGCGGTCTGACAGGACGCGGAAGCGGGGCAGGCTAAGCTAACTGCTAGCCCATGCAGACGGGTTGTTGGGAATTTTTGATGTGTTTTTCTCTTTTGTGTCATACTACTGTTGGCTGGGGGAGACAGATCGAAAGTGAATCTCAGTCAGATAAAAGTCACGTCAAATGTGATGTGTAGATCAGCCCAAGAGGTAACCCACCCTTCACCTTCATGTCCACCTGTCCGTTTCTCACTCTGTCCCCTTGTCGGTATCTTTGTCATCTCCTTTTACACCCTGTTCCTACCTCATCTTCTCCACCCTTTCATTCTGATCTTCCTCACCACCTGTCTCTGTTTCTTTCTTTTTCTTTATGGTCCTCCTTTCTCGCTACTCCTCTCCTTCTCACTCTGTCTCCCATTCTCCATCCTCATACTCCTCCTCCTCCACCTCTTTTTCAGTGGAGAGCCTGTATGGGGCTCTGAGGAACATCGATCGTGCAGACATCGTCACCTCCTTAGAAGGCCAGGCTCCACAACATCCACACGGGTCCTCAGAGGAGGGGGCCTGTCGTATCGGTGATCGTGACTCCACCCTCCTGTCTCCGAGCATCATCAATGGTAAGACGACGCAGTGCATACACACCTGCATTCACACATATGACATCAGCAGGTATATACGTATGACACTCGAGACTGGAAGGAAGACACGTTTTTACCTGAACACCTGCTATCTTTTTTAAAGATCAAGTCAGATAATGGTGGGGCATCCGGGTAGCATGGCAGTCTATTCCATTGCCTACCAAAATGGGGATCGCCGGTTCGAATCCCTGTTTTACCCCTGGCTTGGTCGGGCGTCCCTACAGACACAATTGGCCGTGTCTGGGGTCGGAAGCCAGACGAGGGTATGTGTCCTGGTCGCTGCACTAGCGCCTCCTCTGGTCAGTCGGGGCTCCTGTTCAGGGTGGAGGGGGAACCGAGGGGAATAGCGTGCTCCTCCCACGCGCTACGTCCCCCTGGCGAAACTCCTCACTGTCAAGTGAAAAGAAGCGGCTGGTAACTCCACATGTACCGGATGAGACTTGTGGTAGTCTGCAGCCCTCCCCGGATGGGCAGAGCGGGTGGAGCAGCAACCAGGGCGGCTCGGAAGAATGGGGTAATTGTCCAAGTACAATTGGGGGGGGAAAAAGATAAGGGGGGGGGGGGGAAATTAGTCAGATAATGGTGAAACTGGGGACTGGTTGGACTGATCGACCGTATTTCACAATGTCATCAATATTGTTTCAAAACACTTAAAGAAAAAAAATATCCAAGTGAGGCAGACAAACTGAATAAACGGACTCAGAGGGCAAATATTGCCGCTTTTTTTGCACAAAACAATGACATTTTTAGTCTGATACAAGATCGAATGACTTGAGAAGATGCCTTTATGCATGCTCAGTAATCCAGGTAAGGAAACCACAGGAAGTTGAATCAGTTCATCTGGACAGAACCTCAACAAAAAATGTAATTACGGACCTCATTAGCAGAAAATAAAAGATTGTGGGTACGTTTCAAGCAAACATGAGGTGACTTGGATAATGAAGTGGTGCATGAAAAATAAGTTCATTGATTAATTGATTTTTTGCTGCTTAATAGAATTAGTAAATGCTCAAGTCAGAGTAATTGTACATTTTGGTAATTACAAAATAGTTTCATCACCTATAATATAAAATCAGACCTTAGTAACTTGAGATCTTGTCACCAGTTGCTTTCCACCTCTGCTGAACTGCCTCCCCGCTCCCCCAGTGTATGGGTAACAGCAATTTCACCTTGTCTCTGTTGCTTCACAAGAGGTCACGGACACAAGGCCACCGCGCCTAGCGCACAAGCTACGTGTTATTAGACCCCCGTTTTTCAGGAGGGGTAAGTTGAAGGGTAATCGGGTTTTGCATGGTGGTTTGCTGCTCATGTTCGTACTGATGATGGTGATGATGATGATGATGATGATGATGCTGTTGATGGATTTCAAATGACCTTTTTAAAAAAAAAATATATATATATATCATGACGGTCTGAGGAATGGTGTGGCTCTCCCACCATAAATCCAGCCGTAGTTGCCAGCATGCGTTTTATCACCACCTCCTGTCCTCTCCTCGGCGGGGGCAAAAGGCACTTTTTGGTTTTTTTTGTTTGTTTTTTCTCCACACCTCATGATTTAGCCCTCAACATGAAGGTTTTCACACAGCTTTTGTATGAGCAATAAGGGCAACACCCTTACGTAGACAGCATTTTGAAAGGGTAATGTCAACCTGACCCAGTGAGCCAACACTTGTGGTCCACACACTACTGCAAAAACATGTAACTGATTTCTTGCTGGGGGTGTTTGAGATTGTCTAGACCGGATTACAGATTAGCAATAACGGTTTTAAATTAAAAGATGTGTGTGTGCGTGCGCGTGCACGTGTGCAATTTGCATGCACCTGTGAGCATGCAGGTGTGTGTGCACATTTTTGTGCACGTTCGTGTGTGTCTGGGATGGATATACTAGTCAAAAGTAGGGTTAGAATGCAGATAGTGTGCTCTGGGCCTTCATACTTGTTTCTCTCCCACTCGCTCTCTATCTTTCTCTCAGTACTTCATTTCTCTCCCTCTGAGAACAAGGCAAAATTTCAGCACTCTGCAAAAGCGATAGACATTGTTGTACCGATGTCGCCGCAGGCCTGGAAATTCTGTCTTCTGCCCAGGGGGCCTCCAACTGTCTGTCTGCCTTTCTGTCTTTCTATCCCGAACCTATGACATGTCATATCTGCTGCCCAGCCGCCCTACTCTCCCCCCTTTTTCCTCCTCCTCTTCCTCCTCACAGCTCTTCCTGTCCGACCTCTGACCTCATATGACCTCATGTTGACCTCTGGGCCTCCTCTCTCCTGTCATCTTATTTTCCCGCGCTCCTCCCTCGTTCAGTCGAGTGGGGACCCTCTCCTCCTCTCTCGATCCAGCTCTCTGTGTGTGTAATACCGTTTGTGCATGTGCATGCTGCATGCTCTGCTGTACAGTAACTCTGTGTGTGTGTGTGTGTGTGTGTGTGTGTGTGTGTGTGTGTGTGTGTGTGTGTGTGTGTGTGTGTGTGTGTGTGTGTGTGTGTTCAGACCTGGACTAACGAGTAGTTGAAAATGTTTCAAATATTTGATGACTCAAACAGGAGCGCTTGATTTACCTTACCTCGCAAGGACTGTGTGCATACAGTTATGTGTTGTGTGTGTGTGGGGGGGGGATTGTAATATATAAGTTGTTATTATTGTGGCTAGTTGTATATTGTGTGCCTGGAGGAGAATGTCAACTAGTAATTCAGAAGTCATTTTCAGGTCAAATTAATGAATCAAATTAAGCTCTTTTGGGTGCTTCAGATATTTGGAAATGTTTTCAGATACTTTATTGTCCTGGTCTGTGTGGACTTGTGTATGGCATCCGGGGTATATGTGTACTTTGGGAGGAAGGGTTGATGTGAGAGATGGGTTACATGAATGAAATAATGACCCTGTACCGAGTTTGCTGTTTTTGATTACATGTGCATAGCATGCTTTCTTTGTACAAAGTTTTCCTTACTATGTAAATTGTCTCTCTGCTCAATCAGTGTTTTAAATCTCGTTTTCAAATACTATTATTGACAAATTGTGATTGTTTTTTCTGTGAATTCAATGGTGTATTTTGATGCTAAGATATAACACATGATCATCTGCATAGCACATAACGTTGTTGGCACAATGCAGCCGTGCAGTGATCTATCCTTCACCTGGGCAAATTAATTGTATTTTTTTTATTATTATTATTATTATATTAGGGGAATAGGAAGGGCATTCATACAATCTCACCACAACACATCTGTATTACTTTATGAAAATGTGTTTTGTCTTGTTGATGTTGACTTATTAACATATGTTAAAGTGTCAAGCATATGTTGTCCCAAGCTTTATATGGTTATGTGTTTGGAAGTAATGTAGTAAGTCCATGTTCCTGGTTTTAGAGATACACCTTTGTCTCCCACCTCGATGTCCGCCTGACTAATTGGCATTTTTCAAAAGTACTGGGCGTCCGTGTGGCATGGCGGTCTATTCCGTTGCCTACCAACACGGGGATCACCGGTTCAAATCCCCGTGTTACCTCCGGCTCGGTCGGGCATCCCTACAGACACAATTGGCCGTGTCTGCTGGGGGGAAGCCGGATGTGGGTATGTGTCCTGGTCGCTGCACTGCGCCTCCTCTGGTCGGTTGGGGTACCTGTTCAGGGGGGAGGGGGAACCGGGGGGAATAGCGTGATCCTCCCACTCGCTACGTCCCCCTGGCAAAACTCCTCACTGTCTGGTGAAAAGAAGGGGCTGGTGACTCCACATGTATGGGAGGAGGCATGTGGTAGTCTGCAGCCCTCCCCGGATCGGCAGAGGAGGTGGAGCAGCGACTGGGGCAGCTCAGAAGAGTGGGGTAATTGGCTGGATACAATTGGGGAGAAAAGGGGAGGGGTGTATTTACAGTGCACTGAAACAGCATAGTACCTTACCCATTTACAGTCACTTTAGAGACAGTGTGAGTTAAATGTAAACACATTCAGATACTTATTTGTCAGTTGGACAGACTTGCCCATGTCGGATGACTAAATCATTGCTGTCATTGCATTGTTTGAATGTTATCTGCCAGCAGAGGTGTTGGTCTGTGGTGTGTTTTTGTAGTGCTGTGGAGGTGTGTTGAGAGTATAGATGTGAGTTGTGACCTCACCTGTGAACCAAGTTTGTCTCCGCATCTGTATTTCAGTCTGACTGCAGTATCTGTGTCTTTGTGCGTGTGCGTTGATGCAGTGAGTAATGTGTTGTACTCTGCATTGTGTTGCGTGTTTTTTGTTTTTTTTTTTGTTGTTTTTTTTTTGTGCCATGACAATCTCTGTGAAGTGTGTTTGTGCTTCACCACAGTCTGTGCCTTCCACACTTGTGTGTGTGTGTGTTGGATGTTTAAATCGCAGGAGTGAAGGAAAAGCCTACCCCAGATTCATCTAATCCACTCTATTTCATCTTAATCCTCATTCATCCCGCCCCATTCCCCTTATCCAGGCCCTGTACCATCCCAGAAACACACTGACATGCTTTCCTCATTTGCATAAGCCCTCTAATAGAAAAACTCAGTGTCATAATAGCTGCATTGCCCAAGTCCTGTTAAAGACGTACTGCACCCATTAATACGTACTATTTTTTGCTCCTCTAATGAATTGCAACCTGTATCTCCTCGCAGTGTTGTAGTCGAGTCACTAAGCCTCAAGTCCGAGTCGAGTCTCGAGTCCCCAGTGTTCGAGTCCGAGTCTGAGTCCCCAAAGAAGAGTTCGAGTCAAGTCCAAGTCAAGTCCTCGTTACCTGAGTCCGAGTCATCAAGGTTGAGTCTGAGTCGAGTTCCAAGATGGGCTCCAGTGCTCCACTCTGGCACCATAAAAAAGCTGACATACAAATAAAAAAGTCGACATTAAACAAAAATGACACAGCTTTCACCATTTCAATGGGAGTTTATTTACTTTGTGACACAATAGCCAAACAAATGCACTCGCAAGCATGCGGACACACACCAGTGTTGTAGTCGAGTCACTAAACCTCGAGTCGAGTCTCGAATCCCCAGTGTTCGAGTCCGAATCCAAGTCCAAGTCATCAGTGCTCAAGTCCAAGTCGAGCCTCGAGTCCTGAAAATCAGGACTTGAGTCAGACTCGAGTCCGAGTCCTCGCCTCGAGTACTACAGTACTGTCTCCTCGATATAAGAGGAAACAACTTTTGTTTTGTTTTGTGTGTTGATGCTACAGCAACATAGCCCTCTGTTACACTAAATCCATGCGTACCCAGAACAAGGAAATCCCAGTATTTGATGAGTCTTTTCTTGCATTCAAGTAGAAATACACAGTGCCATTCATAACTCCTAATGGCCACACTTTGGAATAAACTCTGAAAGTATAAGCTCTTACAGCACTTGTTAACAGTAGCAGATGGCTTAAAAGATGAATAACCATCTTATAGGTTGGCAGTACTTGCTAAGTTGATGCTAGCAAAGCCCTGGTTTGCATTGTGGGTGCAGTACTCCTTTAACTTTTCAGTCCCTCCTCGTCATAATCATCAGTACTCACTGATTCAGCAGTTTGTGTGAACAGTGTTGTACTGAAAGAATTGTTGACCTAAAAAATCAACACATTTCATTTTGATTCCCCAATCGGAAGAATGTGTTACACAATGACTACATGTGACTAACTTTTTAGATACTGGTAGTGTTCGTAGCAAAGCTCAGCCAGTCAAGCTGAAAGGTGAAGCCAGTGACAGGGTGATGTTTCCTCATCAGGAGAAATCATGTTGCATTAAATGAATTGGCATTGTACTCCAAATTAATTAGAGATTAATGGGGGTTGTACCCCGAAAAACTTAAAATTTACTTACCAGTAAGGCATATTTGTGTTAACCAAGACTAAGGGCCGGGATTATTAAAATGATGAAAAATTATTTTTTGGTGTTATGAATTTGTTTCTAGGTAGTTATTTACTAAAACTGATCATGTGAACGGGCAGAGCTCAGTTTGTTAGTATGAGTTCAGTTGTGCACTGAAATGAGACCCGAGCCAAAGTAAATGCATCAGGGAAAAATATTTGGTCATGCCAGGGGGTCAAACAAAACATCTTGGGAAAACAGAAAACCTAAAACTGCTTGTGTGTACCACTGTTATAATGCAGGAATTTCTATTTCCTATTCCCGTTTGTTAAAGTCTCCTACCAGAATGTCCCAAAATTCTTACGCAGCAGTTTAACATTTCACACATCAAAACATATTTTTTAGTCCAAAAGTAGTTATTATGGTTGGACACCCCTTGACCTGTCAGCACCTTCACCCTACTCCCCCCTGGTGCTGTCTCAAAGTTTTAAGATCATAATAATAATGAAAATAACAATAATAATACATTTATACACCGCCTTTCAAAACAATGTTACAAGGTGCTTTACAATACCAGATAAAATGGTACACACAGTCAAGATAAAAAAACAAAAACCATAAAGAAACATAAAGCATAAGACCTGATCTGCTATACAGAACGAGGTAAAACAATCAGGATAAAAATCACAATAGCATAATTAAAACATAGAACATTGAATCCAATAAAACAAAGTGCATGATTAAAACAAGTGAAATAAACGTGATAATAGAGAAATGTAAAATTGACCAACAACAGATTTACTCTAAAAAACCTTCCTGTAAAATTAATTTTTAGAAGTGTTTTGCAAGAAGGCGCTGAGTTTGTTAACCTAGTTTCCTCAGTCAGGGAGTTCCACCGTTGTGGGGCTCTAACAGAAAACGCCCGGTCACCTTTTGTAATGAGGCTGGCTGAGGGAGCAGTTAATAAGGTCCTACCTGAGGAGTGCAGGGCACGGCTAGGCTCATGGGGTGTGAGTAAAACCAATCCTATGCCTAACGAAGCATTGCAAGAATGGGAGTGATATGGTCTTGCCTCTTGGAATTTGTTAACAGTCTTCCTGCTGAGTTTTGGATGAGCTGGAGGCGGGAGATGGACTTTTGACAGTTCCCTGAGACAGAAAATGTGTTAATTGTTGCTATGTTCCTGATTTGAAGAAAACGTGACTGTACTACCTTAGTGATTTGTGTGTCAAAACAGAGCTCAGCGTCAAATAATACACCCAAATTATGGGTGTATTGTGCTTGACATTGGCGGACAGGTTCCCAAGATGATTTTTCAGGTTGCTGGTCAGGTTAGGAGGACCGAATAAAAGGACCTCAGATTTGGACTCATTGAGCCGGAGGACGTTTTGTGTCATCCAGCATTTAATATCGGAGCGACAAGCTATAACACAGGAAAAGTTCGTCAGTGTCACTACCGGCAAGCAGGACATAAAGTTGGGTGTCATCTGCATAACAGTGAAAATTAATATTACGATTGCGACTGATCTGACCCAAGGGAAGCATGTAAATGTAAAATAATATTGGCCCAAAATTGACCCCTGGGGAATACCACATGCAAGGGGGGCTGGAGATGAGGAGAATTCTCCCATTACAACAGGGAAAGATCTCTCAGTTAGATAAGATCGGAAACAGGAAGGAGCAGTGTCTTTAATGCCCACATAGTTTTCCGGGTGATTTAAAAGGATGGATAATCGACTGTATCAAAAATAGAACTTAAGTCTAGCAAGATTAAAATTGAACAAGCACCAGAGTCAGTGGCGAGAAGTAAGTTGTTGATAACTCTAATGAGAGCTGTTTCTGTGCTGTGGTGGGCATGGAATCCTTATTGATATTTCTCACAGATGCTACACTTATTCATGTGTGCAGTTAGTTGAGAAGCAGCAGACTTCTCTAAGATTTTAGATAAAAAAGGTAAATTTCAAATTGTTCTAAAATTGCTTAAAACAGGGGGGTCGAGAGTGGGCTTCTTCAGGAGAGGTCCAACTATTGTATGTTTAAAACTAGATGGGGGAAAAATGGTAGACAGAGCAGTTGATCTACTACTACTTCTTCTACTACTACTACTACTATTACTACTATTACTCCTACTTTTGGCTGCTCCCGTTAGGGGTCACCACAACGGATCATCCATTTCCATCTCTTCCTGTCCTCTGCATCTTCCTCTGTCACGCCAGCCACCTGCATGTCCTCCCTCACCCCATCCATAAAATACCTTTGTTGCCTTCCTCTTTTACTCTTCCCTAGCAGCTCCATATTCAGCATCCTTCTCCCAATATACCCAGCACCTCTTCTCCACACATGTCCAAACCATCTCAAACTTGCCTGCCTTGCTTTGTCTCCATCCAACCTGAGCTGCCCCTCTAATGTACTCACTCCTAATCCTGTCCTTCTTTGTCACCCACAATTAAAATCTTAGCATCTTCAACTCCAGCTTCACCTCCTGTCTTTTCGTCAGTGCCACTGTCTCCAAACCATACAGCATAGCTGGTCTCACTACCATCTTGTAAACCTTCCCTTTAACTCTTGCTGGTACCCTTTTGTCGCAAATCACTCCTGACACTCTTTTCCACCCACTCCACCCTGCCTGCACTCTCTTCTTCACCTCTGTTCCACACTCCCCATTACTTTGGGCAGTTGACCCCAAGTATTTAAACTTAGGCGCCTTCATCACCTCTACTCCTTGCATCCTCAACATTCTGCTGTCCTCCCTCTCATTCATGCATAGGTATTCCGTCTTGCTCCTGCTGACTTTCATTCCTCTTCTCTCCAGTGTATACCTCCACCTCTCCAGGCTCTCCTCAACCTGCACCTTATTCTCACTACGGATCAGAATGTCATCTGCGAACACCATAGCGCACAGAGACTCCCGCCTGATCTCATCCGTCAACATGTCCATCACCATAGCAAACAAGAAAGGGGTTCAAGCCGATCCTTGATGTAATCCCACCTCCAAATTGAACCCATCTGTCATTCCAACCACACACCTCACCACTGTCACACTGCCCTCATACAAATACATATCCTGCACCATTCTTACATTCTTCCCTGCCACTCCCAACTTTCTCATACAATATCACACCTCCTCTCTCGGCACCCTGTCGTATGCTTTCTCTAAATCCACAAAGACACAATGTAACTCCTTCTGTCCTTCTCTATACTTCTCCATCAACACTCTCAAAGCAAACATCGCATCTGTGGTGCTCTTTCACGGTATGAAACCAAAGTGCTACTCGCTAATCATCACCTCTCCTCTTCAGCTAGCTTCCAATACTCTTTCCCATATCTTCATGCTGTGGCTGATCAGCTTTATACCTCTGTAGTTGCTACAGCTCTGCATATCACTCTTACTGTTGATAATTGGTTCCAGTATGCTTCTTCTCCACTCCTAAGGCATCCTCTCACTTTCCAAGATTGTGTTAAACAATCTAGTTAAAAACCTCACTGCCATCTCTCCTAAACACCTCCATGCCTCCACAGGTATGTCATCTGGACCAACCACAATTCCAGTCTTCATCCTCTTCATTTTTATTCTCTTCCTCTCATTTTCTTCATTTATCAGCCCCTAAAATACTCCTTCCACCTTCTCAACACACTCTCGTCGCTTGTCAGCACATTTCCATTTCTACTCTTTATCGCCCTAACCTGCTGCACATCCTTCCCAGCTCGGTCCCTCTGTTTAGCCAATCAGTACAAATCCTTTTCTCCTTCCTTAGTGTCTAACCTCTCATACAACTCGCCATACGCCTTTTCCTTTGACTTTACCACCTCTCTCTTCACTTTACGCTGCATCTCCTTGTACTCCTGTCGACTTTCTTCATCTCTCTGACTATCCCACTTCTTTGCCAACCTCTTCCCCTGTATAGTCTCTTTTACTTCATCGTTCCACCACCAGATCTCCTTGTCTTCCTTTTTCTGGCCAGATGACACACCAAGTACCTTTCTAGCTGTCTCCCTCACTATTTCTGCCGTGCCTGCCCAGCAATTCAGCAACTCTTCACTACCACCGAGTGCCTGTCTTAACTCCTGCCTGAACTCCACACAATAGTCTTCCTTTTTCAACTTCCACCATTTGATCCTTGGCTCTGCCTTCGCTCTCTTCCTTTTCTTGGTCTCCAAAGTCATCCTACAGACCACCAGCCGATGCTGCCTTGCTACAGTCTCCTCTGTCACCACCTTGCAGTCTCAAATCCCTTTCAGATCGCGCCTCTTACATAAGATATAGTCTGCCTGTGTGTACTTTCCTCCACTATTATACGTCACCTTGTGTTCCTCCCTCTTCTTGAACTGTGCATTCACCACAGACATTTCCATCCTTTTCACAAAATCTACCAACATCTGTCTTTCCAAATTCCTCTCCTTGACACCATGCCTACCCATCACTTACTTGCCTTCGCCAACATGTCCATTGAAGTCCACTCCAATCACCACTCTCTCCTCATTGGGTACCCTCTCCACCACTTCATCCAACTCACTCCAGAATTCTTCTTTCTCTTCCATCTCACACCCAACTTGCAGGGCATATGTGCTGATAACATTCATCAACACCTTCGATTTCCAGTTTCATACTCATCACTCTGTCCAACACTCGCTTCACCTCCAACACAATCTTGACATACTGTTCCTTCAGAATTATCCCTACCCCATTTCTCCCCCCATTCGCACCATGGTAGAAGAATTTGAACCCACCTCCGATGCTCCTGGCCTTACTCCCCTTCCACCCAGTCTCTTGCACACACCGTATATCTACCTTCCTTCTCTTCATCATATCAGCCAGCTCTCTCCCTTTACCAGTCAAAGTTCCAACTTTCACCTCCACACTATTACCCTTCCTCCTCTCCCGCTGCCTCTGGACATGCCTTCCCCCTCTCCTTCTCTTCACCCAATGTTAGCATAGTTTCCACCGGCACCCTGCTGGCCAACAGTACCGGTGGTGGTCGTTGGTAACCCGGTCAAGAGTGATCCCATGTGGAAATCTGATTTATGATCCACATATTTGATTTGGCTGAAGTTTTGCGCCGGATGCCCTTCCTGACGCAACCCCCCCTCCCCTAAAAATGCACTGGCTTGTGCATCCTCAGTAGCTGGGTTTGTGCATCCTCAGTGGCTGGGTTAGACAGAGAGCAGTTGATAATGGAGAGAATTTGTAGGCCGACTGTCTGAAATACCTCTTTCAAAAACCTAGTGTGGATAGAGTCTTATTGATAAGTGGAATACTTTAAGTCAGAGATTAACCCTTCTGAGTCCAACAGAGAAATTAGTTTAAAATGAGTCAAAGTGGCGGAGGGTTCAGTGCAGATGGGGAGATTTCTCATCACAGGTGTAACGTGGAGCCTGAAGTCATCTATTTTATTAATGAACTGGTGGAGGAACTGCTCACATTTTTCAATGGGTGCTTCCAAAAGTTGGCTAGGAGGGGAGCTAAGCACTGAATTTATTGCTTGAAATAAAACCCTGGGGTTTTGGCAGCTACCAGCAATCAAGTTGAAGAAGTAGGAATGCCTTGCTCACTGAACTGCATTCCGATAAGCCAGCATCAAACTTTTCAGTATATCACAAAAAACTGTAAGTTGTTTTAATTGTCTTAATTTTCATTGTCTTAAAGTCTTAATTTACACTGCTATTTGATATATGCAGTGTAATGATCTCAAATGTTTGCAGAGAATGTCTGTAAATATTTGAAATGTTTTATACGTTAATAATAATCATTATTTTGCAATATTTTAAATTTTATCAACTAATGGTTAAACTATTCATTGAATATTTAACCATATCCAACCTGGAAAGAAAGAGTAAACTGAAAAACTAAAAATTCATAAAAAATTAACCCAACAAGTCATCCAGACAGAGAGAAACTCTACATCTTGATGTAAACAAAGTACGTTATTGCAACATAGATATGGATATTGATATTGCAGTGGATGTTGAATAAATAAAATGTAACTTTTGGTTTATATTGAGACATTTGATATTCCCCTACGTAAGTAACTAGTAGTAATAAAAGTTATTAATACCTACTTGGTTGTCATGTGTGGCAGTTGTTTGACTGTATTCCTACGAGCCACACGGCCCAAGTGCTTTGCTTTGCTTTCTCTGCTAATACAGTGACTTCAGTGACACTTGTCTTGGGGTTGTAGCCTCAAAGAAAATGTGTAATTCCTTCAGATTACCCAAAAAGTTGTCAGTGATTGTTCATTCATTATAGTTTTTGATTGTCAATCCCAACCCACATCATCTGTGTGACCTTAAAAATGAACCATTCTCTTAGGCGTTTACTTGTTAATATCAGTACATTACATAGTTTGATGCAGGTCAGAAATAAACTTCTTTAGGTATTTGTTAATATAGCCGACATGTCTTGATGCGTGCTCAATAATCAACGTAAGAAAATCAAAGAAGGTTGAATCAGTTCATCTGGATACAACGTTTGACAGATACGTCTCATCACTCAATTAAGTGACCTCTTCAGTCTAAACTGACCGCAGGTGTCCCCACCCTTATAAACAATACAGTGGCTAACGACCGAAACCAATGACCAGTTTCATATGCAAATATGGGTGTGACCTTTAACTAGAGTTTCAAAGGCCATGTGTACTATTTACAGAGGATTGGGGAATACGTAGTTGCAATCACAGCATTGGAAGATGACGGCAGATGTATAACGACCGAAACCAATGACCAGTTTCCTCATCAAATATGGGTGTGGCCATTAACTAGAGTTTTGATGGCCATGTGCACTATTTACAGAGGATTTGGGAATAGTTGCAATCGCAGCATTGTAATATGACGAAAGATGCACTCTTAGCAGCCCCACCCATCCCCACAACATGTCAGGCCAGGACTCCGCAGTCTACACCCATCTACAGGCCAGTGGCCACACTTTCAGGGATGAGGATGTGCATACCCTTGATAGGGAGGAACGGTGGTTTGAAACAGGAGTCAAAGAGGCCATCTATGTTAAGAGGGAACGACCATCCCTGAACCGGGGGGGGGGGGTCCTAAGAGTCCATCTGTCATCATCTTTCAATGCTGTGATTGCAACATTCCCTAATCCACTGTGAATAGTACATTGGGATGTGATAATATTGGGAGAAGGATGCTGAATATGGAGCTGCCAGAGAAGGCAAAGAGGAAGGACAAAGGGGACGTTTTTGCTGATGCTAAATGCCATCCAAGGCATGCAGGAACTGCAACACAGCGGTCATAAGGAAGTTTTCCTGACTGGGCTAAATGTCCTGGCTTTAGGGAAAACATGACTCAAATTCCATGCTTCTTTTCATTCTAGATATTTTCGAGTTTTCTGATTAAATAAATCATATTCATAGCTGACAGACAAAATTGAGTGTTGGCTCTGCGACTGTCTCTTCATGCTTTTTAAATTCAAACATTTCTAATGCAGCAGAGTGATGCACAGTGCCACCACCATGTGACTCTATTTTCAACCACACCCCAATCAAATTTTATTTTTTATATTCGTAGTAGTAGTACAGTAAATATCGTAATTTGGTGCCATTAACAGGCACACAGACACTTTGAGATACTTGAAGAATATGCTAGATTTTGTCTCATATACTTTCTTATCAAGACATCAAGCAGGCAAGCAAATGTTTATTTATATAGCCCTTTTAAAAACATACAGTTGCAAAGTGTTTTTCACTCAATACACAAAATGTGAATAAATACCTAAAATAAATTGAATGAATATAAAAACATGGCATAGGGAGTAACAGACCAAGCTAAAAATGAAACAAAACAGAAGTCAGGGATGGGGGATCTATCAAAAGGCTTTCCTGAAAAGATGGGTTTTTAGAAGCCGCTTAAAACAGTCCAAAGATTCAGCGAATCAAATGGCTTGGGGAAGATTACTCCAGAGGTTTTAGGCTAAACCTGCAAAGGTGCGGTCACCTTTTGTTCTGCAGTTGGAGTGAGGGATGGACACAGGCAGTTTTAAAGTAGTCAGATGTGAGTGAACAGTTGATGATAGAGAGCAGGCTGGGACCTAAGCTGGAGAGGATGGATTTTAAAAACGTTGTTGGAACTATATCACAGGGACTGGAGGAGGGACACATAAGGTCTATATCAGTGTCTGACTGTGTGTTTTTTATTTTGTGTGTGTATGTGTGTGCGCACGTGTGTCTGTGTGTGTGTGTGTGCGCGTGTGCATGGGCGCACAAGCCATGATGCTTGCATGAGAGAATGTGGGTGTTTGGGATGCATACATAAAAACGCATGACTGTAACTTGCAACTACAAAAATGAGTTCGACAGTAACTTGCAGTTTCCTGTGCTGGTTCTGCAAGATGCTGCTGGCCCGACACACTCGACTTGTGACTAGGGTTGGAACGACACTTCAGTCTTGGCGTACGCCACAGCTCGTGATAGCCACTGGAAAAAAGATTTTAAGATCATTTATTTGTGAAGAGTAGTTGGCCTATGTAGCTGACAGCACCTAGCGTCTGATTAGACAAGCCGATTGGTTTTCACCAAGATTCATTTTTTAAAAGACCCAATTTGAAAGATTGTCTGATGCAGATACCCAGGATTGGCCATCAAACACCTGACCTTCAAATGTTTGTGCTTGCATTAAGTAAACTACTATAATCAAGAGAAGGTGGTGAGAAGATGGTCTGTTGATGATGACGTTTCTAGTAAACATACAATTTTTATATACGTTGCTTTTTGTACCATGCCAACCCCTAACAAGTGGCTGCTACAGCTGGTTATTGGGAATACACTATTTTTGGATTATTTTTCTTTAAAGCCAGGTCTTTAAATGTGAAGTATCAAAATTACTTCGAGCCCCTTATAGGTATGTCAAGTTTCAAGATATCCGTTGTATTTGTATTCGTTCCCTCCAAATTCCTTTTTTTTTTCCCGTTTCTGTTATTGTCAGCCATAAATATCTGCAACGTGTAAGCCATTTAGATTTCAAATTGCGGTATCTATAGGTCGTAATAAGCCAAATTGCTATTATAAAATAGTGTGACATCCATTGTAACAGCATTGAAACAGCATTGTCACGGAGAACGCATATTGAATATCGTGCCAACCCCACTTACAACACCTCACACCGGACACGTCTGTCCGTCAAGAAACACAGGGACCTGTCGCAGCCTCACCTTTTTGTGCTCATCAACAGTCTCGCACAAGCCACCCATCACTCTGCAGAATATGGATGACACTCTTACCCCTTTCTTCACTTGCATTGCTGTGTCCCAATGATAGCAATACGAACCGCTTCCTTTGCTTCAAAACCCACAACTGGAAGAAATGTTTCAACAGACTCCTAGTATATCGGCCCGCCGAGTCAGTGGTAGGAAGACAAAGGAAGCCCCGGAGAAATTTTGGGAAAGATAAACTATGTTTTATCTACTTCCAGTGAGAGTCTGGGAATCCCTGAAATGATTGGGCGTACGACAGTCATTTGCACCGAAAGTAGCATAAAACATGTGGGCTGGAGTTGATTGAGGATTGAGTTGGAGTGCTGGTTTGGGATCAGATTGTCTTCTGTCACCACATTGAATGAAACAAATGGTTTGTCGGCAATCCTAGATCAGCTTCCCTACTCTGAAGCACTTAATCAAAACCAACCCCGCTCCCTTTCCTGGTATATTGGGACAGGGCTGAGCCCCACCACTGTTTCCCTTATACATTAGAGAAACAGTCTCCCCATCTTTTCCTCCACTTCCACCCGCTGTGCCTGCGTGGCGTTAGTCTTTCTCTTGTCTTGCCCTTGTCTTCCCTCCAGGTTATGGGCTGGTTCAAGAGGAGCTGTTGTCCCCGGCCTCCATGCAGTACAGCCTGCCCTCTCCGCTGGGCGCCGAGCCCTACTGGCAGGAGGTTTCCAGTCTGGAGTGTGCCCCCATCGCCACCACTGAGGAAGACACGCTGATGGAGATGTCCGACGTGCAAGTGTGGCCGGCGGGGGTCAGCCCCTCGCTGGTGACGGTGGAGGACTCGTCTCTGGAGGGGAGCAGTAGGGCTGACGACTCGGAGGGCACCACGCTCTCCCTACCCTGCAGTCTGGGTCGCCCCAGCAGTGGTGCCAGCGGAGCTAGTGGCTCCATTATGGAGCTGGAGGAGGAGGAGGAGGAAGAGGAGGTGGAAGGGGAGGTGGAGGAGGAGGAGGTGCTGCCGGAGCCAACCACTGTGCTCTCAGAAAGGGACAGGGTGAGGGCTAGTGGTGCCGTTCCAAAGGTCAACCTAAACGGCCAGCTAGGAGGTCAGAGGTCGGACAGGAGGAGGGGGGAGGCCGTGACAACAGGTGGAGGAGGAGGAGGAGGAGGAGGAGCAAAGGGAGGAGGAGGAGGAGGTGTACGGCTGGGTTCAGTGGAAGGGCTTTCTGTTTCTACAGGCCAGCAGGTTTACGCCCAGCTGTGTGAGATGTCAGGACTCAGTCGGGCCGCAGAGCACAATGGAGACAACAGGTATAACCACTGCGACTCACATCTGACAGACTGCGTTCAAAAAAGTGTATTTTGTGCATCTTACAGGGTTCATACGGTCATGAAAACCCTGGAAAAGTTGGTAAATTTGAAAATAGCTTCCAGAGCCTGTTAAACATTTAGAAAATTATGATTTTGGAAAAGTTGAGGAAATCTGACTAAAGCAGCATCAGCTCTGACTGACCTGACTTGACTTGACTTTGACTTAAACAAAAGGATGTAACCACTGTGACGGGATGTTAAAATTTCCATTGTGTGTGTGCATGCTGCTGCATGATGTTTCAACAGTTTGTCTCACTGTATTTACATGCACCTCCACTGGCTAGCTTGTCAACAGTTGCCGGGCAAGTGCAGTTCAAAGTTACTAGCTTCAACTGGCCAAGTACAACATATTGCTTGCAGAATTTGTTGAGTAGTGTGACTCATATACAGTATATAGACATGTAGACCTGGGCCTGCGGGTAGAGTAGTGGTCTATTCCGTTGCCTACCAACACAGTGATCGACGTTTCGAATCGCCGGCTTGGTCGGGTGTCCCTACAGACACAATTGTCTTGGTTGCTGCACTAGCGCCTCCTCTGGTCGGTCGGGGCACCTGTTCAGGGGGGAGGGGGAACTGGGGGGGGGGATAGCGTGATCCTCCCGCGCGCTACGTCCCCCTGGTGAAACTCCTCACTGTCAGGTGAAAAGAAGCGGCTGGCGACTCCACGTTTATCGGAGGAGACGTGGTGGTCTGCAGCCCCTTCCCCGATTGGCGGAGGGGGTGGAGCAGCGGCCGGGACCGCTCGGCGGAAGAGTGGGTTAATTGGCCGGATACAGTTGGGGAGGAAAATAAAGGAGGGGCCGGGGAGGGGGAATATAGACCTACGTCAAAATTATATAGTGTTAAAGCACACATATTCTGTGACAACTCTAAGAATATTTTCTTTTGGTCATGGGAATTAAGGTCAAAGCCATGGAAACGTCCGCAAGAACCACCGATGAAAAATCACATGAACTCTGCTCTTGTAATCATTACTCAACCAACCAAGCAGTACTGAACCAACTGTTGAGTCCATGATACCCCACCTCTTTTGTTTTCCCCTCTAGTGTCCCATTGTCCTATCTCTCCCTCACACGTTTTCGTCCACTTTCCAGAGTTGTTGGCGGTGGAGCTTTCCAACCCTACTTGCCGGACAAGGACTCGCTGCAGGGCTGGGTGGGCTCACAGGCCAGGGGGTCATCCGGACGGGACGGCAGTGTGCCAGGCTTACGCGTGGCCCAGGAGGCCCTGCTGACTCCGGTGTGTGACACGGGTTACTCTCATGTGCTGCGTGGGCGCCTCCTGCAGGGCACACAGCCCTTTGACAAGGGGCTAGGCTTCTCTCACCAGGAGGCGGGGCTACGTGCTTGGGAGCAGGAGCAGAAGCGGGGCCAGGTCAGGTTTTTATGCTGACCACCCGCCGCTTCCGGTGCCCAGAGGGGGGGAACTTCCCGTCTTTGCCTGACTTTTTCTGTTCTTTTCGTTCAGTATCAAATTTAAAGCTTTATTTTTCACTACCATCAGCAAAATTCAGTATAACCGAACTAACCATCAGAATTGAACGTTTTGATGATGTCACCGGATATGACCAGAAAAATGTGTTGTGTGGCGTAGCGCAACACATGGAGGAAACTTACCATATTATATCTAATGATTTTTAGTTTCATTTCACGTGCCTGCAAAGCAATTAATTGCAATCTAAATCATCTAATTGTTATTTATATATAAATTGTTTTGCTCTTTTAACACAGAGAGAGGAGAAGGAGGACTATGCTGCTGAGGAGCAGTTTGTCGATGAACACGGCAACATCCTCACTAGGAAGGTGTGTAATCTCATTTTACAGTGAATAATAAGTACATAAACACACACACACCGACAAAAATATTCTCACACAAATTGACAGAAACACACATTAACAGCCATAATGCGATCACGAACACATCCTTACAAACAAAACAAAAAAAGGCAGTGGACCCAAGAAAACAACAGTTCACTGATACCCTAACACACATTACACTAACACACATTACCCTAACACACATTACCCTAACACACATTACCCTAACACACATTACACTAACACACATTACCCTAACACACGTTACACTAACACACATTACCCTTCCACGAAGGGTTGGAAGTTAACATCAGTCACCCGCTATATGATGGTCCAGCTAGTCCTTGGTGGTGGTCACACGCTGGTCTCTTTCTAGTCCAAACTGGTTTAGGTGGTTGACTAGTGAAATCATCCAAAACCGAAACAAAAACATGCCCAAATTTGGTCACCCTGAAGACCATCCTGAGATGATCAAACTAAGATAGTCACCACCGTGATCAGTTTCATATGGTTACACTTTCAACAGTTAATGATGGTAAATAATATTTGTCCACTAAACCAGCTACTTTGGCGGCTATGACTCTGAGATCTGTTTTTATCTTAAAAAGAAACTTGGGAAGAGTTACATTCTGAAATGTTATATCCACCATTTGAAAAATGTAACATGCTCACAAAATGTTTGATTGTAAAGGTGCTTACACATGATTAGCGGTAAAGTCCCTCAGCACTGGCTTAGCCATTGCTTTCCTGTGGAGCAGTGGTGGATGGTGACTCAAAAAATTGGGGACAGGAGGAAAACCAACCCACGGCATCCATGTTATTTTACACTAGTTGGCTAATATCTCTACTTTCTTATGCTCAACAACAAAAAAATTAAGCAGTAAAACAATTGTTTACAAGATTAGCAGTCCCGATCCTCACCTTTGCTGGGTAATCCAAACTGTGGAATGGCTGTGACAACAAATAACCCACAAGATGTTCTTCCCTATCCCACTCTCCACGTCTGCGTCGGTGCCCCTCTGTGACCCTCTCTCACGCTGCAGTTAATTGCCTCGTCAGCAATACGAGCACCACTCTCCACCAAATCCACTCTCACCATTAGCTTAACGGTCTTTCAGGGCTACCACAACAAGCTAATTGTTGCACTGGCTAATGCAACTAGCTAGCTAGCCACTGCTTGACTAAAAAACTTTAATATGAAAAAAGGGAATTTTCAGGGCTACCACAACAAGCTAATTGTTGCACTGGCTAGTGCAACTAGCTAGCTAGCCACTGCTTGACTAAAAAACTTTAATATGGAAAAAAGGGAATTTGGACTCTGCTGAAGAGGGCTAAACTTGATGTAATTTTTTAGTGATGTGTATAAAAGTAGTTCGCAGTTTGCGCATTATAATTTCTTCTCTAATATCAGAATCAAAATCTTCTTTATTGGCTAAGTATGTTCGAACATGCAAGGAATTTGGCTCCGCTTTAGTGGCTCTCAATGTACTTACACAGAATAACAACGCACACATCTTCAGGGATATGTGCATGGGATGACTATGTACAGCTGAAACCGTTTGTGAACTGTAAACAGGAAACTAATGGTGCAAAGGAGTGCTGAGATAAATATTAAAGGGTAAAAAGTTATATATATATATATGATTTGTAGGTACAGTGGTTATTATAGTGTCCCAGGGTTATTGCTGTATAACACCACATAGAAATGTTATCACGAACCCATAATGGAAAGTCGTGCTTGGCGCAATGTCAGCTTTCAGATTGGACTGTCAGGTTTGTGGATTTAGCCACGGTTACTTGATTATAAAAGTTTATACTCTATAGTTATTGGCTGATGTGTAGCAGCCTCGGGTACATTGTGTAGCTACTGTGCTATACTGGCCTACAACGTTATTTTCTTTGTTTCTGCTCCCACTCTCTTCTTCCAATCACACTTCCATGCTGACACTCCTGCTAGATTGCTTGTCGTCTGGGGGAGGTGGTGCACCGATCCCCCCGAGGTTTGTCATGTGTAAGCAGCTTGGAAATTGAAAAAAAAACTTCTACCTTTGTCTGGGAGGACAAATGTTGGATTGGTTTTCTTGGCTGACAATTCTCACACCTTTACTGACTGGATCCACTATAGATCCACTATATACGTAGACTAGATAGCGGAGCCACTGTAGATAGTGGATCTATAGTGGACTAGAACTGCATGCATTTTCCCATGATGGAAATATAATGTTTTGGAACTTGTCTCTTTGGATTTAGATACTAAACCAGAAAGTGTCAGATGAATTCTGGGATGCAGCAGCCTCTGTGGTTGGCCAGTGGACAAAAAAAAAAAAAAAAAAAAGTCAATTTCCTGTCCCTTTCACGTGTAGACGCTACAGTAGTTAACTGGTCCAAGTCTTGTTTCCCTTCCTCCTCCCTCCCTCCTTGCTCCAGGTGGGGGTGGATGTAAGAAAGGGCACTCAGTCAGTGAAGCGCACCAGTCTGCGGAGACTAAAACACTGAAACACACATAACTACCCCAGTCCTCAAGGTACGGGACGCACATCCAGCACTCGCATCCCAGTGCTTGAATGGATGCTAGTAAATGGATCTGTTGGGCTCTGTTAACCAGAGCTTCTTAGTGTGGATGTGGACTACGCTGGTCCTGCTGCCGCTCTGCTCTGTTTCAGCCATGTTTGACGTTTCCAGCGCCAAACTTTAGTAGAGGGAATTTATCATTGGTTAGAATCCAGTTTTATTTTATTTATGCATCTTCTTCTATACTGTACTGTGTCATACAACTCTTTTCCTCTTGCTTTGTTGTTTAGGTTGGGTTTTTGGGGGGGGGCAGTGTTTTTGTTGTTTTTGTTGTTCTTTTGTTTTGTTTTTGTGGGATTTTGTGTTTTTGTTTGTGTTTTGTTGTTTTTTGGGGGGGTTGTTTTGTTTTTTTGTTTTTGTTTTTTTATTTTTTTTGTTAGTTTTTTTGGGGGATATTTTTTTTTTTTTAGTTTTTTGGGGTTTTTTGTTTTGTTTTTGGTTTTGTTTTTTGTTGTTTTTGTTTTTTTGTTTGTTTTTTGTTGTTTTTTGGGGGGGTTGTTTTGTTTTTTTGTTTTTGTTTTTTTAATTTTTTGTTAGTTTTTTGGGGGGATTTTTTTTTATTATTATTTATTTTTTGTTAGTTTTTTGGGGTTTTTTGTTTTGTTTTTGGTTTTGTTTTTTGTTGTTTTTGTTTTTTTGTTT
Source organism: Lampris incognitus (assembly GCF_029633865.1). NCBI lineage: Eukaryota > Metazoa > Chordata > Actinopteri > Lampriformes > Lampridae > Lampris > Lampris incognitus. Next base: position 8,308,277 of record NC_079222.1, on the reverse strand, counting down.
GTTTTTTGTTGTTTTTTGGGGGGGGTTGTTTTGTTTTTTTGTTTTTGTTTTTTTAATTTTTTGTTAGTTTTTTGGGGGATTTTTTGTTTTGTTTTTTGTTTTGTTTTTTGTTGTTTTTGTTTTTTTCCTAACTCTTGCCTTGGCAGGTAATTTATATGAATCAAGTTATTTTTTTGTGCTTATTGTTTTTTAATTGTGTCTCTCTGTGTTCTAGGACAGGACATCCACTGCCAAACAATCCTCCACTAAAACACAACCTGAGCGCAGAGGAAAATGAAAGAAAAAAAAATGATTGCGAGAGAGAAGAAGAAGAAGAAGAAGAAGAGGCCTGAGATAAAGACTAAAGAAGTGCAAACTACAAAATTAAAAACACAAAATCCTCCTCAAGGCGATCATGGAGCACCGCGAGACAGAAAAGGGGAAAAGAGAGGTGTTCCAACTCGTAGTTTTGTAACAATTTTTAAAGAAGAAAAAAAATATCAACTAGACTAGGGCATGGTGATTTTTATACAAAAACATAAATGTCAGAAAAACCAAATAAGAAGAAAAAAAAATAGCAACAAAAGTGCTTCCTGTCAACTGTAATCGCATGATGACTGCTGGTGCATGCCCTTTGACCTTTGAACTGTCATTATCTACAAACTGAAGGGGTAGGAGGTACAGGCCCGGCCCGGGATTGGGCTGCGGGGCCAGCGTATGGACCTTAGTCCCCCAGACGGAATGGTTTCTGTCAGCAAGTCGAGTCCGAAAACACTACAGCCAAAAAAGAAGCAACAGTCTTTTCTTTTGTCCCTCACTGGGTTGCTCCATGTGTCCAGCTGAGCCTCTGCTGAGCCCACCGACACGTCATCCACACGGACCCCCCCCCCCCCGTTGTGCTCTATGTGATATATGCACTACTATGCTACGTGGACGTGTGTCGGTGTGCGTCTGTTTGTTCGTGTGCGCGTACTCTTTTCTACGCATGTGTTCCCTGCTTCCGGCTTGGCGCCGAGCTCGCCCCTATGATTGGTCCGTGCCCCTGTGATGTCACGGCGTGCTCGGCACTGGAATGAGAAAGCCGCCGTGCTCCCCTCGCTTCCGAGTGTTGACGTCTGCGAGTCCCGATGTCTTTCCTTTTTCGTGAACGTGCGCCCTTTCTTTTGGAGCTGGTCCGCCCTGAGCTGAAGCTTCCTTTGACCCCGGAAGGGACCCTAAATCTCTTCCCCCCCCCTTGCGTTTGTAAGGGAAATGGTGTTCTTTTAGGCACGGGGGGGATTTTTTCCTTTGGAAAGCGGGTCGGTTGCATGGCAGCGTTGTGCAGCAGCCAGTGGACACTTTTCTACCTTCCTCATTCTACCCGGTAGCACACATGTCATGTTGGTCCACAAGCTTGACATGCTTTTTCTGGTGGTCAATATGCAGAGAAAATCAAGGATTTTTTTTTTCCATCGACATCCAGTGTTGTATACTGTCTCCGCTCCCTCTCTCTCTCTCTCTCTCTATTCATGTTTGCAATGGCTGTAGCACCTCTCTGTTGATTCCTGAGGTGGTTCGCATTTTGGTTTGTTCATTTGAAACCAAGTGGATGAAAAAGAGAAATACTGAGGATGGTCTAGATTCTAGATAGAGATGTGATGAGGATTTGGAGGATTCGGAGAAAAGTGTTTCCTGTGTAAATTAGCAGTATGCCACATGAAAAGTCCCATTGTCGTGTGTGCGTGTGTGTGTGTGCGTGTGTGGGTGTGTGTGTGTGTGTGTGTGTGTGTCAACTCAAGCAGTAAAGACAGACAGATAGCACTGTGATTGTCTTATTAACTCCGACCCCAAACTCGTGAACTGTGAAGAAACACACCCATTCATCCACTGAAGAACAAACATGCACAAACACACACACACACGAGCATGCACACACACTGACACAGACACACAAACATAAGCAAATATAGTAGTGCGTAATTAATGCCTGGTCAGACGACTGTAAGATAGTTTTTGGTGTCTGCCACAGCAATAATACTTTAAAAAAAGGAACACAGAGGAATGTATCAAATAGGGGTTTATTCTATATGTCCTTTATTCTGAAGGACTGGTGCAGAAATCAAAAGCAGGCATTCTCACGAGAAGCATTAGACCAGGCCAGTACTTAAACTGATTTTGCTCTGTGAAGGTAAGAATTGTTTCTGGACTAGCAGCAGAAACTGCACCAATGGACTAGCAGCAGCAACTTCACCGATGGACTAGCAGCAGAAATTGCACCGACAGACTAGCAGCAGAAACTGCACCGATGGACTAGCAGCAGAAACAACACCGATAGACTAGCAGCAGAAACTGCACCGATAGGCTAGCAGCAGAAACTGCACCGATAGACTAGCAGCAGAAACTGCACCGATAGGCTAGCAACAGAAACTGCACCGATGGACTAGCAGCAGAAACTGCACCGATGGACTAGCAGCAGAAACTGCACCGATGGACTAGCAGCAGAAATTGCACCAATGGACTAGCAGTAGAAACAACACCAATAGACTAGCAGCAGAAACAACACCGATAGACTAGCAGCAGAAACTGCACCGATAGGCTAGCAACAGAAACTGCACCGATGGACTAGCAGCAGAAACTGCACCGATGGACTAGCAGCGGAAATTGCACCGATGGACTAGCAGCAGAAACTGCACCGATGGACTAGCAGTAGAAACTGCACCGATCGGGCATTGGTGCAGTTTCTGCTGCTAGTCCATGGGTGCAGTTTCTGCTGCTAGTCCATCAGTGCAGTTTCTGTTCGGCTCCGTCGACCTTGACATGAAAGCGATGACAGAGGATGTGCCGCCGCTCTGTCCAGGAGCGGCGTCATGAGGTCAGAAGGCCGCGATGTAGCAGCGTGGCGCCATAAAACCCCTGAGACAGAGCGGTTTTGTTGTTCGACCCTTAACGTAGCACCATATAAACCAGGATATGTTAACTTGACACACTGAAATCCTACGAATTGGTCTGTCGCTGTTGTTGGGTGAAAGCCGTGTGAGTACGTTTCCGTTTTTCTTCCCGTTTCATTCATGGAAGGATTTTGTGATTGTCCGGTGGGTTCTCGTGTCCCTTGGGTCTTTGCCATTTGTTTAAAATCTTGATTGTATGATTACAAAAAATGACGTGAGCATCACTGAGAAGGATTATTTTTGTGTTTGTGACTCTCCCACCAAAAGGGAAAAAAACTTGTTTGCACGATTTCGTTTTATTTATTCATTTAATCTGGCAGCAGTGGTATGAAGGACTCATATCATGGTAGCACACAATTCTTGGGAATCAAAACACAATATTTATCCCACGAGTACTGTATATGTTATGTAGCCTGGATGTGTGAGACACTGGATGAATGGCTAGACTAGTAACCACATCACACACTCGCAGATCCATACGTATTCCCCGAGAGAGTGTTATCTGTGATGCCACACGTTGGTTACATATCACCAATTTTCCACGATTATTCCACTCAGGTTTTGAGTTTTGCTCTGTCAGGATCCAAGCTTTGCTCTCGTTTCTTTTTCTCTTCCTTATCGTTTTGAGAGCCCTGCCCTCAGAGGAGAGCGGGGGACCTGGCACGAGCGCTTCAGACAACTACTTTGTCAATGGGTTGAGCTGGGGTGGGATGAGGGGGCATGGAGGGGTGTGAGAAGTAGGATTGTATGTGTGTGTGTGTGTGGGGGGGGGGTGGGAATCTTAAATTTACAAACCATAAAAGATGCACAGTATCGGGGGCGTCCGGGTGGCGTGGCGTGGCGGTCTATTCCGTTGCTTACCAACACGGGGATCGCCGGTTCGAATCCCCGTGTTACCTCCGGCTTGGTCGGGCGTCCCTACAGACGCAATTGGCCGTGTCTGCGGGTGGGAAGCCGGATGTGGGTGTCTGTCCTGGTCGCTGCGCTAGCGCCTCCTCTGGTTGGTCGGGGCGCCTGTTCCAGAGGGAGGGGGGAACCGGGGCGGGGGATAGCGTGATCCTCCCACGCGCTAGTTCCCCCTGGTGAAACTCCTCACTGTCAGGTGAAAAGAAGCGGCTGGCGACTCCATATGGGAGGGAGAAGATGTGGTAGTCTGCAGGAGGGGGTGGAGCAGTGACTGGGACGGCTCGGAAGAGGGGGGTAATTGGCCAAGTACAATTGGGGGGGGGGGGTGCACAGTACTACGTGTGACTTTTATCACAAGGAAATGTGTTGTAGTTCTGGTGCAATCCTGTGTGGCGCACTTCCCCACTATAGCGGATCAACAGGGATGGAGGGTGGTATCGGGTTCATGTCTCGAAAACCCTCACTTATTAGTCTAGAACAACTACATTTGAACAGACAAGGTGGTGAAATGTTGTGTAAAGCAGTTTACTGCAGTACAGCAAAACAAAAACCTTGGGTTGCTCTTCTGGAACTCTCCAGTAATGTCAGGCTGATTCAGAGGTGCTGTTAGGCGGCACGGTGGTGCAGTGGTTAGCGCGGTCGCCTCACAGCAAGAAGGTCCTGGGTTCGAGCCCCGGGGTAGTCCAACCTTTGGGGGGGTCATCCCGGGTCATCCTCTGTGTGGGGTCTGCATGTTCTCCCCGTGTCTGCGTGGGTTTCCTCCCACAGTCCAGAGACATGCAGGTCAGGTGGATCAGCCGTACTAGATTGTCCCTAGCTGTGAATGTGTCGGCCCTGTGATGGCCTGGTGGCCTGTCCAGGGTGTCTCCCCGCCTGCCGCCCAATGACCGCTGGGATAGGCTCCAGCATCCCCCAGTTTGGATAATGAATGGATGACTCTATTAGTTTGTCGGTCCCTTCATAGAAAGTTGTGCATCAACAAAGAGAAAATAGTGATGGGGCCTAATTAGTCCTGTACGTTTGATTGGTTACCGCCATGTTGAGCCTGTGAAGACCAGGACTCAACATGGTCACGTGCGTGCGTGCGAGCGTGAGCGTGCTAGTTTGGAAAAGTGGGCGGGATCAAGGGGGAGGAGAGAAGGTTCTAAAAGCAGGCGCGTGGAACCGGAGGACATTTATCCTACCACGATGTATTTTAAAAAAAAAAAAGTATTGTACACTTTTAACTGTTGCTAAGACTAGAGATCACCTATACTCCTTTAGAATGGATACATGACGACGTAAACGCAATATCATATTACTCTATCCTAAGGAATGCAACTGCGCACATGCACAAGAAAAGATGTTTTTATGAAAATATGTGTATAAATTATATGACAAAAAGTATATTTAATTAGAATGCTATGCACACTCCTAGAGTTGTTCTGGATGTTCTTTAAGCGTTATCTAGACTAGGCCGACGCCCACATCATGAGGAATGTAGAGGCTTTGTAGCTACGCCCCTTGTTTTCTTTTCTTTTGTATTGTCCCGGAGAGAGGAAACACAACGGCGGACATGTGTACAAGCCTTTCGATCAGACTCATTCTGACATGACGATATGTATAGACCATCTTACCCTGTACACCAGCTCAAACCATTTACAATACTTAATAAATAAAGATGTGACATACGTGGTGTGTTGCTCCTTTCTTAAGCAGAAAGAATGGATTGCCTGCCAACACGGGGGTCGCCGGTTCGAATCCCCGCGTCACCTCCGGCTCGGTCGGGCGTCCCTACAGGCACAATTGGCCGTGTCTGTTGGTGGGAAGCCGGATGTGAGTGTGTGTCCTGGTCGCTGCACTAGCGCCCCGTCTGGTCGGTCGTGGCGCCTGTTCGGGGGGAGGGGGGAACCGGGGGGAATAGCGTGATCCTCCCACGCGCTACGTCCCCCTGGTGAAACTCCTCCCTGTCAGGTGAAAAGAAGCGGCTGGCGACTCCACATGTGGTAGTCTGCAGCCCTCCCCAGATCAGCGGGGGGGGGGGGGGGGAGCAGCGACCGGGACGGCTTAGAAAATAGGGTAATTGGCCACGTGCAACTGGGGAGAAAAAATGGGGGAAATCAAAAAATAAATAAATAAATCATTACATTTATATAATGCTTTATCTAGACACTCGAAGCTCTTCAGGTTGAAGGGGGTAACTCACTTCAACCACCACCAATGTGTAGCACCACCTGGGTGATGCACGGCAGCCATTTTGCACCAGAACGCCCACCACACATGAGCTTGAGGGTGGAGAGGTAGGAATAACTGAGCCAATTACATGGGGGGATGAGTAGGTGGCCAGATGGAGGGAGCCGGGTAGGGAATCTTGCCAGGACACCGGGGAACTCCCCTACTCTTTGTGATGAGTGCCACGGGATCTTTAATGACCACAGTGAGTCAGGATCTTGGTTTAACGTCTCATCCGAAGAATGGCGTCTCCTACAGCAGTGTCCCCGTCACTGCACTGGGGCATTTGTTGTTTATTAGGACCAGAGGGAAGACTGCCCCCTACTGGCCCACCAACACCACTTAAAGCAGCCACTCAGAAGGTCTTCCATCCAAGTACTAGCCAAGCCCACACCTGCTTAGCTTCCGTCATCCAGCAGAGCCAGGGTTTCCTGAGTGTTAATTTAACTCCCCTTTGTACACTCTGAGTTAAATTAACACTCGTGATTTTACTGCGGCATCAATCTGCAGGGCATATTTAAAGGAACAGAAAATATACTGTAAGTCCATGCAAAGGCTGGTAAATGTGGGTAGATCTGGGTAATACATCGATGTATCTGTCTTGATGCTTGCCCGATAATCCAGGTAGGGAAATCACAGAAGCTTGGATCAGTTCATCTGGATACAATGTTTACTAACAAGATACGTTTGTGAGCGTATGTCAGGAAACGTTGTATCCGGATGAACTGATCCAAGCTTCTTTGACATCGATATATCGATATCCTGAGTTGAGCCTTGATATCGTCCGGGATGTTGGTTATCGTAATGTCATGATACATTGTATCCCCCTGCTCTTTGAAGCTGCAGAGAGTTATGATTTACTAGACTTGACTTTAAGCTGAGTGAAACGAAAAATGAATGTCTGTACCTGCCTGGTCATCATAGCCACATTACTCATGATAATTTCTCAAAATATTATTTTGTGTAAATAGTTTATGGAAGCACCAATAGTAATACCCCCACCCCAAAAAAAACAAAAAACAAATCACAAATCGATATGGAAGTTTTCAGCCGGGTATGTTGTGATGTATGTTTATATTGTTATCTCCCAGCCTGTAGTTGGTAACTTGAGAAAATGAACGCCTGTCAGAAATGTTTCAGGCATGTTTTGACTGGGAAAGTTGTGAGGGTATTGTATCACTCTTCTAATGCTACTAAGAGACGCCATTCACTCTGCAGGAAGAGAGGTGGGACCCAATGCTGAGTACAACACCGGTGTCACTCTTCAACATGGAGGGGACAAATAAACTGCATCAGCCGGTATCAGCATCCACAGACAAGATGGTGGAAAGTGGCTTGGAAGGCAACAATTATGAAAAACTAAATGCCCTTGGTGCAAAACTTGTTGATGTAATGGCCTGCGATCACAGGAGATCTACTTTATATCCCCCCCCCCCATGTCCTCATAACCTGTGACTGAGATGGGGGTCACATAAGCTTACCATAGACAGCCATGAGGAATAAATCACAAGGCCCATTTTCTACCCATTTTCAACCAGCTATTGCATGTTTGAGGGTACCCTCATATTGATAAAAATTATAAATAAAACTAGAGATTGTTCTCTCATCAGTAGTAAGAGTGTTATCGACATATCATGAAGAAATCTTTTTAGTGTCACCGCGTCTTTTTTCCAAACTAAAAACTACGATGAATTTCTTTCCCCAAATTCAGCCATTTTGACCTCGGCCTAAAAAATGCCCCTGTTGCTTTTCAGCATATTCAGCTCCTCTTGTACAGAATGCAGTTTTATTTTCTCTTCATCATTGGGAAGTGGTATGTTTAAAATGTAATTTATTTCCTTTAAAATGTTAGCATTTCTTGCCATCTTAGTTTTTCAGTATTCTTTGCCAAGTTTGGTGGAAAATGTCCCATATTCAGATTTAAACAATTCCCATTTAGAAATAGAGGAGATGCCATTCCTGCGAATGAAGCTATATATATTTTTTAATATTTTTTTAATGCCTACATAGGAGGACTGTTGAAGGAAAGAAGAATTAAGTTTCCAGTATCCTGGAATTCTTTGTTTACTGGATTTTGTACTGGATAGGACAGCGTCCGAAAAGATGCACACTACTGTTTATTCACACAAAGGTATGTTGAACAATGGTACACATATCGGGTATGTAGTGTATAGAATGCAATTTTGGACCCAGTGTTTGCTTTCAGTCACATGGAGCGCGGAGTTCACTAGGCTAGACGGAGTACGCTAGACTGGACGGAGTACGCTAGACTGGACGGAGTACGCTAGAGTGGACGGAGTACGCTAGACTGGACGGAGTACGCTAGACTGGACGGAATACACTAGAGTGGACGGAGTACGCTAGACTGGACGGAATACGCTAGAGTAGACAGAGTACGCTAGACTGGACGGAGTATGCTAGACTGGACGGAGTACGCTAGACTGGACGGAGTACGCTAGACTGGACAGAGTACGCTAGACTAGACGGAGTACGCTAGACTGGACGGAGTACACTAGACTGGACGGAGTACGCTAGACTGGACGGAATACGCTAGAGTAGACAGAGTACGCTAGACTGGATGGAATGCGCTAGAGTGGACGGAGTACGCTAGAGTGGATGGAGTATGCTAGACTAGACGGAGTACGCTAGACTGAACGGTGTACGCTAGACTAGATGGAGTACGCTAGACTGGACGGAGTTCGCTAGACTGGACGGAATACGCTAGAATGGATGGAGTACACTAGAGTGGACGGAGTACGCTAGGCTAGACGGAGTACGCTAGACTGGACGGAATACGCTAGAGTAGACAGAGTACGCTAGACTGGATGGAATACACTAGAGTGGACGGAGTACGCTAGAGTGGACGGAGTATGCTAGACTGGACGGAGTACGCTAGACTGGACGGAGTACGCTAGACTGGATGGAGTATGCTAGGCTAGACAGAGTACGCTAGACTGGACGGAGTACGCTAGCCTGGACGGAGTACACTAGAGTGGACAGAGTACGCTAGACTAGACGGAGTATGCTAGCCTGGACAGAGTACGCTAGACTGGACGGAGTATGCTAGGCTATTTAAGAGAAAGAAAGCCACTTTATTTTATCATTGTATCCTGACAACAAATTGTATTCTTACGAGTTTGTTCTGCATTTAACCATCCTATTATACAGGAGCAGTGGGCAGCTGCAGCACCAGGGGACCAACTCCAGTTCTTCTTTCCACTGCCTTGCTCAGGGGCAGACAGGAGTATTAACCCTAACATGCATGTCTTTTTGATGGTGGGAGGAAACCGGAGCACCCGGAGAAACCCACGAAGATATGGGGAGATCATGCAAACTCCTCATAGAAAGGGCCTGGGACGGCCTGGGGTTCGAACCCAGGACCTTCTTGCTATGAGGCAACAGTGCTACCCACTGGGCCACGTGCCACCCAGATAGCAAAGTGAAGGCTGAACATTTTAAAACTCTGATGTGACACGCTTCCCCCAAAAAGTAACCCTTCACCCATTCCCCTTGTGTAGGTTACTGACCCTGCTCATAAGGGCTGACCCTTGGGGGGGGGGTCCTCAAAGTAAAATGGAGTAATTGGCTGTTGTCCAGCTGGACGTAAATATGTGCAGTTTGAGCCTTTTCATTATGACAGAATGGATAAGACAATAAGAGTGGAGCAGTAGGCATAGTGTGGAGCGAGAAACGGGTGCTGAGATGGTCTTGAATTCAGGACTCTGATGTCAGATCTGATCTCACTCACATGGTTTCAACATTATTTAGATTTTGAAGTTAGTGAATTATGAAACTGAGGGAATTTTCTTTTTTTCTACAATGACTTTCAGAAATTGAGGGGGGAAAACACCACATCCTAAGAGGTATACAAGAGGTGTGTATACAATATACATCCCACCGTTGTTAACACTGAAAGCAGCACCAAATATAAAATACCACATAGAGTACTGACTGGAGAATAGTTTATTAGCATTTTGTGATCAGAGACTTCTCACCAAAACAAAGTATAAGGAAAACAAGCATAAATGGCCCCACGGCAGCATTACCAGTAGTGTATGAAGTATGGCTACAAAAACAAGCATGTGACATGGGCATTAGTACATGTGGGGAATGGTGACCATTACAGAGATATTCATCACGGTAAAATATCAATAACACAGACTATTGTGTAATGGCTTAAAAATGTAACGACTCACGGGAGCGGTTACACTGATACTTTTTGATCAATGGAACGAAACTTTACATTACAGCGACTTCCTTACGTATGTCCCCAGAAGAGGGCGCAAGACCGCGATGTCTGTTTTTTCACCAACTGTGTATTTGATAGGAAATCAAGCAACGTCTGCTGCTCATGTTTCTATTAGATATATTGTAGGCTGACTAATGTAAACACAACCGTCCGTTAACATCCCATGCTTCTGTATCCTGTGCAGGGTTACGTGAACAACATGTCAAACCTCAGCGTTCAAAAAGGTCCTTCGACCATTTAATTAGGAGACCGGAGGGTGAGAGTAGTGGGTTCAATTTACTTCCAACTAAATCAAGTCAGGGACTCTACTACTACTACTACTACTACTACTACTACTACTACTACTACTATTCATTTTGGTTCGGCTGGTCCCATTAGGGGTCACCACAGTGGACCATCCGTTTCCATCTCTTCCTGTCCTCTGCATCTTCCTCTGTCACACCAGCCACCTGCATGTCCTCCCTCACCACATCCATAAACCTCCTCTTTGGCCTTCCTCTTCTCCTCTTCCCTGGCAGCTCCATATTCAGCATCCTTCTCCCAGTATACCCAGCATCTCTCCTCCACACATGTCCAAACCATCTCAATCTCGCTTCTCTCGCTTTGTCTCCAAACCGTCCAACCTGAGCTGTCCCTCCAATGTACTCGTTCCTAAGCCTGTCCTTCTTCGTCACTCCCAACGAAACTGAATCCAGCCACTGAGGATGCACAAGCCAGCGCATCCGTGCCGGTCCCATGCCTCGATAAATGGGTCAGGAAGGGCATCCGGCGTAAAACCTTTGCCGAATCCAAATCAGGGAATGCACTTCCTTCAAAATTCAAGTGTCGGTGAAAACGTTGGCATCTAGTGGCCTTCGCTTTCATCCCAAGAAGCGAAATTGAGAATGAAGGCTTCGGCGTTAGCAAATATAGTCCTCGTTTTCTACCGGCAGTCCAAAACAGAAAACATAGCCCAGACCCATTTGGAAAGATCCTGGCACTTGATAGGAGTAACTCAGAAAGGGTCACCCTTCCCCAAATGACAGCAAACAGTACATTGAGTCAATGGCACATTCATTCAGCTTAGGTGCACACAATCTGTACCAACAACTATCTATCAACACAAGTCTATCCAGATCACATCCAGCGATGGTTTATTGGATATGAATCAGCAACATTCATCATCCACCTGCCATCGAGCACCAATCTCGGCTACACCCACACAGTCAGATTGGATTTCAGCTGGTGTTGTTGTGTAGGGGAACAGCGGCCCACATTGAACAGGAGGAGACTCGTAACCAGAAGGTTTAAATCCCAGAGAGACTATAAGGAGGGGAAAGGTGCAGGTACAACTCTCCTCTACAGCTCACGTAATGGCCAAACCGCTCCAGTCGAGCATCCCTCCAGCTTTGGGAGGCACATTACAGGTTGTGTTAGACAGCAGCCAGTTCACCAAAATGACCCACACCTCAAACACCACGTGTCGCGTAGGAGAGACACAAACATCCCCCATCAGGGACCCACAACCACCCATGTTTAAACTACATAGGCAGATTAACCTTACAATGATGAAACCAATCTCCGGCGAGTCGTTATAAACTGTGTCGCTATGGGAGCCATGAGTTGTTTTTTTTCACCCCAATTGTACCCGGCCAATTACTCCACCCTCCCGAGCCGTCCCAGTCACTGCTCCACCCCCTCTGCCGATCCAAGGAGGGCTGCAGACTACCACACGCCTCCTCCGCTGGTACATGTGGCGTCACCAGCCGCCCCATAAGAGGGACATTTCTGCTTCTCCTGCCCCAACTAAAACTGTACAACTAACAAAAATATCTACCCCCGCCCCCCCCCCCCCACACACACACACACACAAGAATTACAATTCCACAAAATCAACTCACAACAGCATGAAACACAGAACACGTCTCCAATATAAATAATCCCTCCTTGTGTTTTACGCGTGAATCAAAAATAACCGTGATGAAAACTAAAGACTTACGACACTCACACACATCCCATTGCACGACTTCAGCTTGTAATATCTTATCGTCCCGTAATGTGCCGGTAGCCGTCCTAACATGAAATACATTCAAATACTGCAGATATTCCAGGTGCACGCCTCAAAATGTAAAGTTTGTCAGCAGTAAAAGGCCAAAGAAAACACCTCTTATCGGAGCTGTGAAGGTGGGAGAGCAGAGGGAGAGCCGGTGAGGAACATCTAACACCAGCATATTCAAGCAAACCTGAGTTACCCTTTGTGGCTGGAGAGCTGGTTGGCACTACCATACACACACGTGCGAGCAATTAACCATTATTTAAAGTTTCCTTCCCCCCTTAAGAGCAAAAGCTGCAATCAGTGAGTTCGGGCGTCACCCGTTACTGTAACGGGTGAATAAAGCTGTATTTATACCATGTTCTGCTATATGTGACGGACTATTTCAAGGAGCCTTGGCTCGAGGACTCCTCTTGAGGCCCCACTCATCCAGGCTAATATCCGCATATCTGTTGTGTGTCACTTTTGTCTTCAAATAGCTCACATATCCAAACAGTAAAGCTTGTCCTGTCCTTTCGTAGTTGAAAACAAGAAGCTTGAGTTCAACTAAATGATCATTTTCATGTTCCGCATGATTCAGATTGAATGTTAAATTGGGAATTAAGAAAAAAAAATGGATTTATTGCTATTTGATCAAAAGACAGGGACTGCCCCGGCCGACCCTGTGGTGTACTCGTCGATTGCTCACCACCTTCTCCAAATAGAAAATAGAAAAGGTTGAAATTTCATAAAAAACGGACACATTTTTACACAGACTTCCATCGCTCTTGTTCCTTCCGTCAGCATTGCCCGCAGACCGTCCACTGTGGTGCCGTGCTGGGGGTCAAAATGTCTCTGTCCCAACACTCAAGACGAAACAAGTCGATTTTTGGTACGTGAAAATGAATCAGTTGTTACCCCTAAATTATACATAACTTCTTCACGAGCAAAAACAAAATAAGTTACTTGATGTTCGTGCTGGAGAGGGTTGTCGTTAACAGCCGGAAGTGCTAAAATTATGAATATCAAAAAAGAACAATGTCGTTTGTGTTGATTTCAATTTAATTGGTATTCAGTTCAAAATTACGCCACAAACTTTAAAATTTTAGTGAGCCGTAGTTCTGCAGCAAACCTCATCGACCCCCCTGTGATATTAAAAACCAGGTGAGGCTCCTGATAATGTGGGCTATTTTGTGGAAATGTATTTGAATAAAATCCTCTGTGAGTTGATAAATGGCCCTCTCGGAAAAGGTTATTTTTGGGATACGTACATGATGCATGAATACATCTCACCACCGTTACCGTGACAAAGCGCACAAGGCCAGCTGAGTAGACAGTTACACTCGGGACGTGGTCTTAATGAAGTAAAGTCTGTGGCAGGATGTGGCTCTTTTGGGGTCTGCTTTTGGTTGTAATACTAATTTCCTAGTGGGACTTAAAGGGATCCGTAGCACGGTAGCTCGGAAGCTGGTGTAGGCCTCAGTGACACAGTCAGACTTTGGTGGCTGAATTGCTTTGCACTTCCTTATCCTCTTCCTCATCGACGCTCAGGTCCAGCCTCAGCGAGTCCAGGGTCTGCCTCATCATCTGGGACTCCTTACGCCTGCGACGGGAAGAAGCATGGTTTGTGATGGAGAGAGTGAAACAGAAAGAGAGAGGAAAAGCATTGATTCAGCAGCTACATATATATATGTGTGTGTGTGTGTGTATATGTGTGTGTGTGTGTGTGTGTGTGTGTGTGTGTATATATGTATGTATATATGTATATATGTGTGTGTGTGTATATGTATATATATATGTATATATATACATAGGACGGAATACGCTAGACTGGATGGAGTACGCTAGACTAGACGGAGTACGCTAGACTGGACGGAATACGCTAGACTGGACGGAATACACTAGACTAGATGGAGTACGCTAGACTGGACGGAATACGCTAGACTGGACGGAGTACGCTAGACTGGACGGAGTACGCTAGACTGGACGGAATACGCTAGACTGGACGGAATACGCTAGACTGGACGGAATACGCTAGACTGGACGGAGTACGCTAGGTTGGACGGAGTACGCTAGACTAGACGGAGTACGCTAGACTAGACGGAATACGCTAGACTAGATGGAGTACGCTAGACTGGACGGAATACGCTAGACTGGACGGAATACGCTAGAGTGGACGGAGTACGCTAGATTGGACGGAGTACGCTAGACTAGACGGAATACGCTAGACTGGACGGAATACGCTAGAGTGGACGGAGTACGCTAGATTGGACGGAGTACGCTAGACTAGACGGAATACGCTAGAGTGGACGGAATACGCTAGACTAGACGGAATACGCTAGACTGGACGGAATACGCTAGAGTGGACGGAGTACGCTAGATTGGACGGAGTACGCTAGACTAGACGGAATACGCTAGACTGGACGGAGTACGCTAGACTGGACGGAGTACGCTAGACTGGACAGAGTACGCTAGACTGGACGGAGTACGCTAGACTAGACGGAATACGCTAGACTGGACGGAGTACGCTAGACTGGACGGAGTACGCTAGACTGGACGGAATACGCTAGAGTGGACGGAGTACGCTAGATTGGACGGAGTACGCTAGACTAGACGGAGTACGCTACCTATATGTGTGTATATGTATATATGTGTGTATATGTGTATATATAGTATATATGTGTGTATATATATATATATATATGTGTGTGTGTGTGTGTGTGTGTGTGTGTATACATATATATATATATATATATATTTGTATATGTATATATATGTGTGTGTTTATATATTATATATTTGTGTGTATATTACACAGCATATGTGTGTGTGTTTATATATTATATATTTGTGTGTATATTATACAGCATATGTGTGTGTGTTTATGCAGTATTTACTTAAGCTGTAGGTGTTGGTCCAGCAGCTGCCTTTGCAGCCTCCCAGCAGTCTCCCTTTCCTCCGCCAGCTCCCTCTGGGTGTGGCGATACTGCGCCTCCTTCCTGCTTGCCTCCTCCTCAGCCTCGTTCAGCTGCCGCTTCAATGAGCGGATCCGCTGGGTCATCTGCGAACGAGGCGGCGAGCAAGAGATTTCTGTTACGTGGGACACAGTCAGGGATCTCCGCATAGGCCGACAAGGCCCAGGCCTAGGGCCCACATTTCCGAGGGGGGCCCAAAATTATGGGGGGGAAGGGGGGGTATTAATAATATATTATTATTTTATTAGTAGCATTTTTTAGCATCTCAACAATTCCTATGACACGTACATGCCAAATAAATATATTGCATTTTATTTTTCATGTTGGTGGGGTGTGGGGGTAGGGTGGGGGGCCCAAAATGGAGGCGAGGCCTAGGGCCCATTACTGTCATGATCCGGCCCTGGACACAGTGGCTGTTCATATGAGATATTAGCCCATAAATTAAAATGCAATCTTCCACTGTGTTTGTGTCTTCTGTCAGTGTAACAACCTGTCTTTGTGTGTGGTTTGTTGGTATGAGTGTGTGTATTTGTGTCAGCAGGGGGGAAAGGTACCAACAAACATCCATCCATCCATCATCCAAACCGCTTGTCCTGCTCTCAGGGTGGCGGGGATGCTGCAGCCTATCCCAGCAGTCACTGGGCGGCAGGCGGGGAGACACCCTGGACAGGCCGCCAGGCCATCACAGGGCCAACAAACACACACAGACACACACACACACCTAGGGACAATGTAGTATGGCCGATTCACCGGTGTGTGTCCATGTTTGTGTGCAAATTTACGGCGGTTGCTGAAAGTGCGTGACTGGTTTGTATGACGGTGTTGGTTTGTGTGTGCAGGTGTTACCAGGTCTTTCTGTTCAGTAGATATCCTGTGCTCCTCCTCCATCTGATCCGACAGTTCGTTGATCTTCCTCTCCAGCTTACTGATGGTGTTGGTCAGCACCACCTTGTTTCTGTGTGGACCACAAATCACAAAAACCACTTCAGCCACTTCCTCCTTGTTTTGGGGTACACATAGTGTAGAATTAGTCCACAACATTTTTTCCCCTTTCCTCCCCAATCGCCAATCACCCCACTCTCCCGAGCCGTCCCGGTCGCTGCTCCACCCCCTCTGCCGATCCGGGGAGGTGCTGCAGACTACCACATGCCTCCTCCCATGTACATGTGGAGTCGCCAGCCGCTTCTTTTCACCTGACAGTGAGGAGTTTCACCAGGGGGACGTAGCCCGTGGGAGGATCACGCTATTCCCCCCAGTTCCCCCTCCCCCTCGATGAGGTGCCCTGACCGACCAGAGGAGGCGCTAGTGCAGCGACCAGGACACATACCCACATCCGGCTTCCAATCCAATTGTGTCTGTAGGGATGCCTGACTAAGCCGGAGGCAACACGGGGATTCGAACCGGCGATCAGTGAAGCCGTTCTTCAGTAAAACACTACTGCCTTTGTCCACAGGAGTGTGCAAAGTCAAAAATGATCTGAAACTCTTCTTAGGAGCTTTAAGTCAAGTACATAATAAACGAATACATATTTTACACTAAAGAGAATATCAAAACCTGCCCAGACAGGAGTAGGAAACCATTCTTTATTTCCATTTCGGGCAATTCCAAATATGTTTGTACCCAGAGAGCATCCGGATGTGGGCCACTTCAGGCAGTGATGCGGCACTGGTGGTCTTCTTCTGGCCCTGACAAAATGGATGTGAGCCTGAAGTGGCCCACATGTATGATAGCAAATATGGCCCAAATATGCCAAATCAAATGTGGGCCTTTTTTTGGCAAAGACACGGCGCTCTGGGCAACATGTGATCTGGATGTGACCCTGAAGTGGCCCGTGTGGTAAATGGTGAATACGGTCCAAATATGGGCCACCTTTGGCAAATATGTGGCACATGCAGCATTGCTATGGCTTGGTTCTGGCCCAGATCTGGCAAACAGGAGCGGACCGCCTAAGAGCCATCGTTCCACGCGGTATGTGGGCCGGATGAAAGAAAGATGAAAGTCGGGTGTGGGACGAGTCCGGGTAAGTATATTAGAATAATTAGGTTTTAGCAGTAATTGTGTTTGCATGTGTTTAAAGTTATGTTATGATGACGGACCGTTCCTCAGCTCTGAGGACGTTCTCCAGCTCCTTGGCTCTGCTCTCAGTTTTAGAGATGACGTCCTCCTGAACCTTGTTGCTCTGAAGCTCCTCAACCTCTGAACGTAACTCACGCAGCTAAAAATGGAGAGAGAGAGAGAGAGAGAGAGAGAGAGAGAGAGAGAGAGAGACAGACAGACAGACAGACAGAGTGAGTGAGAGAGACAGACAGAGTGAGTGAGAGAGACAGACAGACAGAGTGAGAGAGAGAGACAGACAGACAGAGTGAGAGAGAGAGACAGACAGACAGAGTGAGAGACAGACAGACAGACAGAGTGAGTGAGAGAGAGAGACAGACAGACAGAGTGAGAGACAGACAGACAGACAGACAAACAGACAGAGTGAGAGACACAGACAGACAGACAGAGTGAGAGAGACAGACAGACAGACAGACAAACAGACAGACAGAGTGAGAGAGACAGACAGAGTGAGTGAGAGAGACAGACAGACAGACAGACAGACAGAGTGAGAGAGACAGACAGACAGAGTGAGAGACAGACAGAAAGACAGAGTGAGTGAGAGAGACAGACAGACAGACAGTGAGAGAGAGAGACAGACAGAAAGACAGAGTGAGAGAGAGAGACAGACAGACAGACAGACAGACAGACAGAGTGAGAGAGACAGACAGAGTGAGAGAGACAGACAGAGGGAGAGAGACAGACAGAGGGAGAGAGACAGACAAACAGAGTGAGAGACAGACAGAAAGACAGAGTGAGAGAGACAGACAGAAAGACAGAGTGAGAGAGACAGACAGAGTGAGAGAGACAGACAGACAGACAGAGTGAGAGACAGACAGAGTGAGAGAGAGAATGAGAGGAAGTGAAGGGAAAACAGATGGGAGCGAGATTGAGCATCTTCACAGCGCTGAGTAAAAGCAACATAAAGATCAGCTGAAATAAAGTCTTGTGCTCATACATGGAATGAACAACAGATCGAGAGAGAGGATAAAAGAGAGGGAAGCCAAATCAGAGGAGCTGAAGTAAAGAAAGAGAGCTCACAAGAAGACACAGACATACAAACAACAACGGCATACTTGTCTCTCCATGAGGACTTTCTCACAGTCCAGCTGATCGTTCAAATCCTTCTGCTGAAGCAACTTCAGCTGCAGCTGCTCGGTCTGAAATTGCACAGTAAAACACAAGTTACAATTAGTAACATAATAACCACTAATAACCACTAACAGCTTAATTGTTTAATTTTCAAAGAAATAGGACTTCATCTGCAGAATCCGCTTCAGCTGACGGCACGATCTGGCTGGTACGAACACTAAGTGACACTAAGTGTGGTCATTCTAAAGTCTTTCTATATATATATATATATATATATATATATATATATATGTGTGTGTGTGTGTGTGTGTGTGTGTGTGTGTGTGTGTGTGTATGTGTGTGTGTGTATTTATATATATATGTGTGTGTGTGTGTGTGTGTGTGTGTATGTATCATATATATATATATATATATATATATATATATATATATATATATACATGGATTAGTAACATATCCACCTGCTCGATTGATCTTTTGTGCTTGGAGGCCCATCTCTGCTCACTGTCGTGCAACTCCTCAATATCACTCTCCAAGTCAATCATCTTCTCCTGAAAAAAGATAAAACCCCCCATTATTCTCTTCATCCTGTCATTGTTCAGCGTATTCAGTATCGCTCTACGAGTCTATAATCTCCTCCCGCAATTGTCCAAAAAATAAAAAACTTACTCATCTACTTTGCGTGGTATTTACAAGTATAGAACAATTAACACGTCTGTGTGTTTATACATGTGCATGTGTGTGTCCTGTGATGGACTGGTGTCTCTCCGCCTTCTGTACAACACCTCCTGGAACAGACCCCCCCCCCCAATTAACTGAATTAACTGAACTGTTTATTCGCCCTTTGAGACAAGTGTACTCAAATTCCTGCATGGTTTTCCTTCCCCACTGCAAAAACCCCAGCTGAGGTTCAACATCAATCAAATGCAAAACAAACAACAACAAAAAATCAATCAAACACAAAAAAAATCAATTAAAATCATTCAAGTTCAAAATCAATCAAATGCAGCTGAGGTTCAACATCAATCAAATGCAAAACAAACAAAAAAAATCAATCAAACACAAAAAAAATCAATTAAAATCATTCAAGTTCAAAATCAATCAAATGCAGCTGAGGTTCAAAATCAATCAAGATGGGAAAAAAACAACACGAAGAAGAGCCACTGTGGCACTATGTCGCCATCTAGTGGGCGCTACCTTGTGGGTGGAGAACGTTAGTGGGTAAAGAGGATAAGTTAATGAAATACTAATTACGGCTAAATTATACCACAAAAAAAACAATTAATTACCTGATACTGTTTGACTTGTTTGGCCAGGTCCTCTTTAGACTGGTTGGCGCTCTGTAGCTCCATCTGCAGGTCGTCCACGGTTCTCTCCGCCTGTTTCCACTGCAGCTGCATTCTCTCTCTGAGCTGAATCTCCTCCTCCAGGGTGCGCTCCTTGTCAATCAACTTTCCAGAGACCTGGCCAGACACACACACACACACACACACACACACACACACACACACACACACACACACACACACACACACACACACACACACACACACACACACACACACACACAGATAGACAGAGAGGTTAAACTGGGAGGCGGATGGGCTGGGAGATCACAGGGGCAACCCGTCTATCAACTTTTACAACACCCACACCGACAAATATTTAGAGAGAGTTCAAGAAAGACGGATGGAAAATTAAACATGGAGACAGACAAAAAGAGACAGACACAGTTAAACAGACAGATCATAGTTCCAGCATATATGTCTGAATGAGTTTGTGTGTTTGTTATTTGCCCACCTCTCCCTGCAGTCTGTTGATGATCTCCTGGGTTCTCTGTAGCTCCTGGTCTTTCTCCAACAGGATCTCCTCCAGCTCCTCCATCCTGAGTTGGACGTCCTCACGCAGCTTCTGTTGCAAACTCAGGTCCGCCCCCGCCTGGGTGGAGGAGAGTACTGCAGCTGCTAGCTGCAACACAAAGGGTCAGACCCGTTAGCTAGGGGGCTAACGTGTCTTATTAGTAGTTTACAACAACATTACATAGCTGTTCCTTGATAACGTTCGCACTTTTTGGATTATGAAATTATTTTAACAATTTCTTATCATGAGGGACCACAGTTTCTAGGTGCATGGCTTCGTGCAGATCGGACTTACAGCCTAGGAGGAGTTCGAAAAAGTAGGTTTAGCATATTTCACAGTTTTGCGTGAAAGAAATTATAGTTGGAAATGGGCGTGGCCTCTATCTTGAGCAAGTACTGAGGGCCACGGGGCTTTGCACCATGTGGCCCTAGACCCCTTGGCTTGGACCACTAATGAACGGCATTTACCTCGGTCTCTAGTCTTAGGATGGTGCTGGTGAGTTCAGCTGTCTTCTTGTCTTTTGTGCCGCTGTCCATCTCGTATTCCTCCACCTTTCTCTCTGCCAGCCATAACTTATCTGACAGGCTCTGGACTTGCTGGGACTGCTTCTCCAAGTTCTCCTGCAACATTAAAAACAAAGATCACACATCTCAACAGCCACCTCTGAAATCATGTAATGATGTAGGAAGCACAATAATCTATCTAGCTAGCTAGCTAGCTATTGTAAACTACTAATAAGACACGTTAGCACCTAGCTAACGGGTCTGACCCTTTAGCCGAGCGGTTAGTGATGTCACCTTGTGGTGCAGTACAACCCGTATTGAATCCCGCACCGGGCAAGAAAATAACCGGTTACACTATCTAGCTAGCTAGCTAGCTAGCCATCCATTCATCCACCCATCCATCCATCTACAATTCGGAAGCGTTCATCATTTATGTAATGATAAAATGCTAACCTCCGCTCTCTCCAACTTGTATTACAATGTTATCACATCAGTTTGCAGTCATTAACTGCAGTGTGCTATGTAAAGTGATCCTATGTAACTCAGTGTACCTCGGCATCTTGGATCTTGTTTTTCAGTGACTGCTGCAGGAAGTTGAAGGCATATTCCTGAGTGTTGGCCTCTACCATCATGTCCCGAGCCTCCTTCAGCTCAATCTACGGAGAAGACGAGATGAAATTCACGAATAAAACATTTGGCCAGCCAATTCATCGACAGGTGGAAGGCTGTGTCAATAAAATCATCCATTTATCCATCATTTGTCCATCTACCCACATCTGAGGACTTAGTAATCCATCCATCCATCCACCCACCATTCATCCATCCATCCATCCCTCAATCCATCCATCAATCCATCATCCACCCTTTCATCGACCCATACCTCCATTTGTCTGCAGTTGTCTGTCATGGCTTGAGTCTCTCTCTCCATCTCCATCATCCTCTCCTTCATCCTCTTCAGCTCGTTGTTCAGCTGAGTGTTCGCCCTCAGCAGATCTTCATTGTGCACCAGCAGACCACGCATCTCTAACCTGATTTCACAGAAGAGTTTTTCCTTCAACTTTGTTTGGAAGAAAAATAACAGATTTGTATAGCGGAGATACAAATATCAATTTAAGAAGGAAGACAAGCAAGAAAGAAAGAATGAAAGAAGAAGAAAAAAGAAAATTAAAGAAGGGATAATGAAAAGAAATGATCTTGACGTCCAACCTGATTTGGTTCCTCTCCTTGTCCATCTCCACACTCTCTGCCTCCAGAAACTGGTTTCTCTGAACACACAAACACAAGCAAAGGGGCCAAAGGTCAATAAAAAATAAATAAATCAAATGACAAACAAATGACTTGTGAAACTTGAACCATGATTCAGATTTATGAGTTTATGTTTTGTCACTGTGAATCATCCCTTACGGGTCAAAGCATTAACTTGTGGGACAAGAACAATGATGTTAACCCCAGTTTGTCTGGGCCTTAAACCGGGACAGGTGCCTTGTAGTCCGTCCATTTCTCTATTATGCTCTTTATAATTGGATCAGATCACACATGGCTTCTAAACTGAAGTAAAGACCACAAATATGTTCAACTCTCAACTCAGCCTGCTGTAGTGTTTGCATGAAAATGTTCAGGACTGTAACTTTCACATAATACAATAGAGACCCTAATACTAAGTACCACTCCTATCTGAGCAGCACCTTTTGACAGGCATCCAGTTGTTTTGTCAGTTCCTCTATATAATCTCTTTTGTTGGGGGCCCCCAGATTGGCCGAACGCAGTGTCATGTGGTTGGTAATCACCTGTAACAAGAGAAATAGGGATCAATAACCACAGACAGAGAAAGCACAAATAAAAAAGCCTGTGGGTATTAACATATCACAAGTATGGTGAATATCATCATCATCATCATCATCATCATTATTATTATTATTATTATTATTAACATCAACAATCTAGCCTCTACTGTGTTTTGGTTTTTAATAACTATGATCAATGATAGCATTATGATCTTATTCACTTTCATTATTTTCAGAACATTAAAGGAAGTTTGGATTTTTGAAGTCTATCTCTTTACTATACCCCTGCTCATGTAAGACATATAGGTAGGTTTTCTTGTCACTGCCATCCATCCTTTTCTTCCTACTGGACATACAGCTACATCTTGTCATCAACAGTTTAATGTAATTAATGGAGGACAAATCCACAACCTCTTCCAGTGCAAAAACACTGTCCATGGTTCAAATCAGGCTAGCATGATGGTACAGCAGTAGCATCATGCATTATACTACATTTATAGTTGGGGTTTTTTAATTGTTGATTATGGTCATTTCCTGATGTGTTGCTGCCCGTAAAAAATCCTACAACTAGTTGCCAACAGAAATGACTGCTGCAATATAACTGCTTAGTTTTTTTTGTTTATTATTACCACTCTAGTTCGCTATGAGACTGCTGTAGCACTTTGTCAGCTTTGGAGTTAGCTTGGAATGATGTAGCATTGTGTTAGCTCTGCAGTTAGCTTGGACTGATGTAGCATTTTGTTAGCTTTGGAGTTAGCTTGGAATGATGTAGCATTTTGTTAGCTTTGGAGTTAGCTTGGACTGATGTAGCATTTTGTTAGCTTTGGAGTTAGTTTGGAATGATGTAGCATTTTGTTAGCTTTGGAGTTAGCTTGGTCTGATGTAGCATTTTGTTAGCTTTGGAGTTAGCTTGTTAGCTTTGTTACTGTGGAATGTTTTTTTCCTTTTTTTACCTTCTTTTTTTTTGGCAATGAATGAGGACTGTGGATCACACTGAACTGTAGATGACAAGGTGGCGCTGTGTCTCCAGTATGAAGACAAGGATGGATGACTGTGAAAATGAAACCTACTTACTACCCCCTCTGCCGATCCGGGGAGGGCTGCTGACTACCACATGCCGCCTCCGATACACGTGGAGTCGCCATCCGCTTCTTTTCACCTGACAGTCAGGAGTTTCACCAGGGGGACATAGCGCGTGGGAGGATCACGCTGCCCCCCCCCTCCGACCAACCAGAGGAGGCGCTAGTGCAGCGATCAAGACACATACCCACATCCGGCTCCCCACCCACAGACACGGCCAATTGTGTCTGTAGGGACGCCCGACCAAGCCGGAGGTAACACGGGGATTCGAACCGGCGATCTCCATATTTGTAGGCAACGGAATAGACCGCTACGCCACCCGGACGCCCCTGAACTATTCCTTTACACTTACAGAGTTGTTGACCTCGGCTCTCCTCCTGGTCAGGGCGTCGTAGGTGGAGAAGTGGGTGCGGGGAGAGGTGAGGGTGGGTGTAGGCACCGGACTGGTGCTGCGACTGTTGTAGCTGAACAGGTTCAACTCTGAGGTGGCTGGGGACAACCCGCCCTGAACCTGCACAAGCAGAGAGGAAGATGAAGATGTGAAGAAGAAACCTGCAATGAAAACCTTGACCAGAGAGGGCAGTGGAGGACGGCGCAGGCCTGACGGTGTGAACTTTAAGAAGAATGATGAAGCTCTTGTAAGGAATTATAACCGAGGGTGGTTAAAGGGGTAGTTTGTTGTTCAGTGGGTAAAATTAACGACCGGGTCTCATCAGTGGCATGTAAAATACTTCCTGAAGCCTGTCTCGCTGAAGCCGAGACAAAGACAGTTTTGTTTGTTTGTTTGTTTTCACCCATGTTGGCCGTTGGCCTCTTTGGCCCCCCAGTGTGCCCACCTTAAACTCCGACATGCGGTACATGGGGTTGTACTCCATGGAGGCAGTGGCGTATGGACTGTTGAACACTCTGGGAGGACTGTCAAAACCACCAGCCTGGAGACAAATATAAAGAGTCCAACCTCGTTAAGGTCACCAATCATTGACTACACCAGAGATGGATAAGACTATATATATATATATATATATATATATATATATATATATATATATATATATACACACACACACATATATATATACATACATGTATATATATGCATACATAGTATATATATATATATATATATATATATATATAGATGTGTATACATGTGTATACATGTGTATATATGTGTGTGTGATGGGGGACTTCTAGCTTGCTGCAGCTGTATAGTTCAATCACGAGGCACCAGCTGGGGAACTGCATTGTGTACAAATAACTGACCTGTAATTTGCATAGTCCAGCAGATGGCGCCAAAGCATAACTTTTCCATTGTTCGTTCAACTGCATTGCTAACCGTCAGAAAATTATAAACGCCATCTCTAGTCTCAAATAACACATGGACACACACACACACACACACACACACACACACACACACACACACACACACACACACACACACACACACACACACACACACACACACACACACACACAGCCACCCTTCTCCGTCTCCCACCCACCCTGTCCGACATGGTGTCCCAGTCCCGTGAGGCCAGTGACTCCAGGGAGCCCCGGTAGAGGTTCGTCCCCAGCCGCGAGCTCTCCCATCGGGCCAGCCTGACGCCGTTCTCCCCCAGCGACCCCCCTCCCGGGCCATCTGCATCCCTGCTGCTGGACCCGTTCCTCACGTCGTTGCTGAGAAACAGCTGATATTTGGGGTTCTGATTGGGGCTTAGCACCACCCGGGGCGCGGAGGGCTCGTCCTCTGATGCGGGGCTGTCTGGCTGCTTGTTGGGCTCGAACTCTGACTCCTGGAGAGAGGAGAGAACGACATAGCATGGGTGTAAACACACACACACACACACACAGACACACACACAGCAGGATCAATTAGGGATAAACACAGCCGCCCACATGTACACAAGGTGACTGTGATATATTTTATTATCTTTTCTATTAAATGTTCCCCTTATTGTTCATTTTGTTATAGTGCCACTTTTTAATCAGGAAGTGGAACAGCCTGGCCTGTTCAACCCCAGTCTGTGATCAAGCATTTGTTCAGAAACATCACGATTATTCCGTTTTAAAGTGATAAGGTCTGAATTTGGGTAGATTTCATGTTTTTAATTGATTCCTAGACGTACGAGTGTGAAAAGGTCGGAAAGTCACTTGTTGTCAGTATCCAGCCGACCAGAGGAGGCGCTAGTGCAGCGACCAGGACGCATACTCACATCCGGCTCCCCACCCACAGACACGGCCAATTGTGTCTGTAGGGACACCCGGCCAAGCCGGAGGCAACACAGGGATTCGAACCGCCGATCCCCGTGTTGGTAGGCAACGGAATAGACCGCTACGCTACCCGGATGCCCAGAAGAAGACAACTTTGACAATACAAACCAGATCGTGTCTGTGAAGTTTTGTTGAGAAAAGTGTCGCATTAATTAGGTGCTCATTAGCATGCAAATTAGCAACATATTGGCTCTTAATTGGTCATTTTACGTACTCATTAATGCCTTATTCTGCATGGCCTAATTATACAACCAGTAAGCCATTAACTATGAGTTTTCCCTCTATAACCTCAGAATTACTGCTTATTAGTAGTACCACCTCAATATGCTTTGCTTAGTATGGCCTTTATAAGGTGGTAGTACCACAAGAAGAGTTATTCTCCCTTCCTAACACTTAATGAATATGGTCTGTTCTTACATAACAACACACAAAACTACAAGTGTTCATAGTGTTACATTACTGTAAATTAAGTTTTTGTTACTTAGAATATGTTCCCCATACTAAAGTGACATCTTGATCATTACTAATTCACTAGTAATTAAGTTTTTGTTACTTAGAATATGTTCCCCATACTAAAGTGACATCTTGAGCATTACTAATTCACTAGTAATTAAGTTTTTTTATGTTCCCCATACTAAAGTGTTACCGATTTTTTTTTTCAATCAAAAGAAATTACAATGTGAAACTTATTATGTTCACATATTAAAACGTGACAAAAACACGACAAGCTGTCATTCGGGGCAGGGCGTGATTTACACTTGACAACATGCAACGTGAGGGATGCAAGAAAAACGTACGAACTTGTCACGGGCTCATGCGTGCGCGCCTTCATGCAGACTGACGGTTCATTCATGCAGGGTGGTGTGCTTTAAAATCTCAAAAATGCCACGAGCACATGCTGTCATCATGCAGAGGGGGCGCTACGGCGAGTTTCAACGCTCTCATGCAGTGGAAAGGTTCGCAGTTCGGGCGATTTGCTAGCGTTAGCCGTTAGCCTAAGCCGGGTCACTTACCGATCCCATGCCAGAGTCAGCCACCGACTCTCTCCCAGAATCGGTGCTGCTGTTTATTTGTGGGCGTTTTCCTGCAGGATCTGCTGGCCTATGATTCAGTTCAGAGTCTGTCTTCTGGGCAGGACTAACTTCTGCACTGCCCCTATTTGGAGAGTCTTTCTTGCTGCTTCCCAGTTGGTGACCACCTCTGGGGCCTCCCGGGACTGGATCAGCCCTGTGTTGAGTAGCTCCCGTTGTTCTTAATGGTGGCGTCACACTGATGCTGGGAATGGGACTGGTGTTTGACTTTGAGTTCTGCCGAATTTGAGACAGTGCGATCTCCGCAGGACTGAAGTTTGGGCCTGTCAAGTTAATAGACGAGGATATTTCCACAACCTGACCCACGCCGTGGCCCAGGTCATTCGGGCTGGAGGTGAAAGGGGAAGTAGTTACTGGAGAACCAGACCTGGGGGTGCAATCTGGACCGGAGAACTTGGTGATCAGGTTTTTGACACTAGCAGATTGGTTGAGGTTCGAACTCCGGGCCGTCCCTGTTGCTAGTTTTGTATGATTGGCTCTGCAGGTTTGATCAGTCTCATCCTGATTGGTGGCCAGGAGGAGGGAGGGCTCAGTGGTGTGTGACATCACACCTGTGGGTCTGTTCCTTTCAGTTTCGTTTTGCTAAAAGAAGTGAACACAAATGTGATTCATCTCCTGCCATCTACTTGCAGTCTGCAATATGTAGGAAAAAACTAGCAGGCCTGTAAAAACTCATAACACTTAACTTCTCAACACAACCAGACAAAACGACCAGAGAGCTCCAGTTGATAGAGACTCCACGGAAATTGAACCGTACATCTGTCACACATAATCATACAGTACACAATAAAATCCCAATGAGCAGTAGATATGGGAGAACATGTTGTGGAGAGCACAAGTCTTAACTGAAGTACTTTGCAACCCTAAGGCCTTGAATGAAGGATTGTCCCTTCAATATTGCTCTATAATCTGTGTGAATTTGTGCTATACAAATAACCTTGACTTGACTTGACTTGGCTTGGCTTGGCTTGACTTGTGTCTCCTGGTATATCTACTGATTTACTTGCATTTGTCTCTACCTTCATAGCCTGCTTTATAAATAGGGTTATTATTCAGAGAGGGGATATTTTTGACCAAGAGAAGAGATTCTTCATGACCTGACGTAGTGGTGTTTCATGTAGCTTCTTGAAAAGCAGCTGTATAGTGTACGAAGTGTCGTTTTGAGATCACGTGACCTACACATCTGGTCACATGACTGTGTTGCACCCATTGCCTCACAGAAAAGGACCAGAGTTCAACCTTTTGGAGTACGAATATTGTCGTTGGGGCTGCACCCAACTACAGGAACAATACAGTACCCTTTGTTGCAAGTCCCTTTTTAGACCCTTAACCCTTGTACCTTGTGAAGGTACAAAATGCTGTAAAAATATTTAAGATCTTAACGCTGGTCTGCTGCTTGCTGTGCTTTGCGCTTTTTCCACATTTGATGAGCCGAGCATGGTTTAAGAAATGCCTTGAAAATATTTTTGGTCTCGTTTTAGTCTTTTCAGCAGTGTGCGGATTCCTTGTCCTGTTCACTCAACAGGTCCTTGGAGAGCACAGGGAGTGAAAAGGGAGAGACGTGTCCAAAATAGATAACTAAATAGAGCAGATTATGAGTTGTAATTAACAGGGGAGGGAAGTGACGGAGTCGCTGTCTGGTGGTGACACTCCCGTGTCAGCACGAAATGGCCCGAATTCACTGCAGGGAGTTTCTTTTTTTTCCCGCCTTTTTCCTCACCCATTGTATCCGGCCAATTACCTCACTCTTCCGAGCCGTCCCGGCCGCTGCTCCACCCCCTCTGCCGATCTGGGGAGGGCTGCAGACTACCACATGCCGCTCCGACGCTTTTCACCTGACAGTGAGGAGTTTCGCCAGGAGGAGGTAGCACGTGGGAGGATCACGCTATTCCTCCCCGCGAACAGGCGCCCCGACCGATCAGAGGAGGCGCTAGTGCAGCGACCAGGACACATTCCCACATCCGGCTTCCCACCCGCAGACACGGCCGATTGTGTCTGTAGGGACGCCCGACCAAGCCGGATGCGAACCGGCGATCCTCGTGTTGATAGGCAGCGGAACAGACACGTGGGCTCCTAGAAATGAGTTCGTCCAATGAAAACTCCTCATGACGTGGAAGATGCTAAACGCCTCCAAGTAACACGTCGACATTCACCGGGTCGTTTGGTTTCAGCGGGTTTAGAAAAATAAAGGTTTTCTGTGGAGTTTTTGGTCACCACGTTTGAGGGTCTAAACATGTGCATGCCGTATATCTGTCGCGTTTCTTCGATTAAACTGTGATTTAGTGCTATACAAGCAGATCTGACGCTGCAACTATATTGTAGCGAATTCGGGGCGCGAACCCGTATCGCCCGCACCGCAGGAGACATCGCTAACCGCTCGACTAAAGAGTCAGACCCGCCAGCTAGCGGCCAGCGTGTCTTCTTATCCATGCACGTTACACTATGTGTGTTTCTAATACAGAAAATATCTATAACACTGACATTAACAATTGTAAGGCTGGTTTATTTGAGATAGAATCCATTTCTCGTTTTCTCTCTCTCTCTCGCAGCCTCCTGGTTCCCTGTCTGTCTTTCTTTGTCTCTCTCATTATAGATATGAATAGGGTGTACGATGTTGTTGACTGTGAATCCAAGCATAATGATATGAAGCCCAGAGTGTGTGTGTGTGTGTGTGTGTGTGTGTGTGTGTGTGTGTGTGTGTGTGTGTGTGTGTGTGTGTGTGCCCCTCTTCTGACATAAATCCCTCTTGAGAAACTGCAACATCTGCTCACTCATCTGAAAAATTATCACCCTTCCCCCCCATGCACAGCAACACAACAAACACTTTCTCGCACAAAAGCAGTGCAGATAAGGATTTAGGCAGACAGACAGACAGACAGACAGAGAAGACAGCTAGCTAGCTAGCTAGCTAGCTAGATAGATAGACAGATAGACAGAGAACACTCATTGCCAGACACACACACACACACACACACACACACACACACACACACACACACACACACACACACACACACACACACACACACACACACACACACACACTGAGTTTCCAATCCCACACCAATAAAATCCAAAGTGACACTCCAAAACCCAAAATGCCCGCTGAGCAGCATAAAAAAAAAAGAAAAGAAGCTTTTCATTTTTGCCAAAAA
Organism: Lampris incognitus; assembly: GCF_029633865.1. NCBI lineage: Eukaryota > Metazoa > Chordata > Actinopteri > Lampriformes > Lampridae > Lampris > Lampris incognitus. The sequence goes on along the minus strand of NC_079222.1, from coordinate 8,278,086 downwards.
TCCATTTAAATGAATCCAACTTTAATTAACAATCAAATAAGATGAGTAATGCCACTTACAGAAATGAAGTGGCCAGCATCCAGGGGTTTAACTTTGGCCTGGAGGGCCCCGAGCTCAGTGGCCTTAATCCAGGGGCTCGCATGCCCCCCACCCCCACCCCAGGGGGACGGTGAGCTGAGGATGGCGTGGAAGAAAGCCAGTGACTGGGAGGGGTTGGGGGGGTTGGTGGTGGGGGGTGGGGGTGGGGGTGGGGGGGGTCTCTCGTGGTTGACGTCGCTGCTAATCACCAAGGTTTTAAAATGTTTACAGGCCGTGGTGGGATTATCTCAAGGCTAATGCTTTTTAATGTTATTATTTTTGCCCTTATTTGTGCTGACTGTTAACGTCCCACGCTCCCCACACCACCGCTTCCGCCTGTGGTGGCATCCCACGGTACTGTGACACCCACTGGCTCCCTCCGCTGGCCTCGTCTGTCAGTGACCCTCTCCCCACACAGACTATTATTAGGGCACCGAGCCTCTCATACACACAACGTAGCAGAAACAACTACAACTTAATAGCTGGAGCAAATATCTGCAATGTACGTCCTATTCGCTGCACTCTCGTTGGTTTTACCTCTGCTTTGACCCCAAAGAATTTTGGCCTCTTTACTACAAGATCTCTCGGTAATGAGTCCTGTATCATTAATGATTTTATTGTTTCTAATAATCTGGACTTTTTTTGGGGGATTACTGACACATGGCTGTCCCCAGGGGACACTGTTCCCCTGATTGAGGCCGGGCCCCCTGAATTTGCATATTTTCATATTCCCAGGCCCCCTGGAAGAGGGGGTGGACTAGCTGGATTTTTTTATAATGTAGGTTTTAAGTGCCATCCTGTTACTTTTGGTAATTTATCTCCTTTGAGGTTTAATGTTTTTTCATAACTGGCCCTCCCCCTTTACTCTGCATCTTAATTCATAGGCCCCCCGCTCCCCCGATTCAGTTAGTTTAATTTCAGAGTTTTCTGACCTTCTATCTATTGTCATACCCGAATATGAGAGGGTGCTTATTCTTGATGATTTTAATATTCATATGTGTTGCCCAGTGACTGCTGGGATAGGCGCCAGCATCCCACGACCCTGAGAGCAGGATAAGCAGTTTGAATAATGGATGGATGGATGGATGGGTGTGCTTCCCATTCCCTGAGTTCACAATTTTGGGATCCTATAGGCTCTTGTAACCCCATTCAATCTGTTAAAGGGGCCGCACATTCCAAAGGTCAGATTTTAGACCTTTTACTCTCATCTGGCTTCTCTCTCGAGTGTCTTAATCTGGTGGATATGCTTGTAACTGACCATACAGCTTTCATTTTCAAAGTTCCACTACAGCTCGCTATTCCTAGTCGCTATCCTAAAGCACGTTCTTGCATTCTCAACGCTGTTTCTATGGTGCTTTTAATTCATCATCATGCAATCTCTCTATAACCCCTCTCAGTCCAGTGCCTATACATCCTTGAGCACATTCCACCGTTTAAAAGTAGGAAACCAAAATCAAACAACCTCCCCCGGCTGAGCGATCACACTCGTGCCCTTAGAAGACTGTAGAAAACCAGAACAACAATGGAAGGTCATCAAGTCTGAATTAGCGCATAATACCCTTAAAAACCAAATGTCAATTTACTCGAGGGCAGTTAAGGATGCGAGATCAGCTTACTTCTCTGAATTGATCTCCAGAAATGACCACAATCCTAAAGTTGTCTTTAGGATAATAGATTCTGTTATTAATGGCTCCTCCACTTCTTTTTTTGAAGCTGATGTTGAGCTGTCAAAAAATGTCTCACTTATTTTGTAAATAAGGTGAAGAATATCAGGTCCCAAAGCCAAAGTCAGGTCCCAATTCTGTCTCTTTTACCCAGTTTCAAACAATCACAATTTCAGTGTTGGAGAGTACAGTCTCCCGTATGAACTCATCCTCCTGCATCTTAGAAATCATCCCCACTAAGCTACTCAAGGAGGTATTTTCTACTGTTAGCCCCATTATTCCGCAAATTCTTAATAATTCTCTGGCCTCTGGCTCTCTTCCAGACAGTTTTAAACACGCCGTTGTTCACCCATTGCTGGAGAAACCTAATTTAGATCCCTTGTCCTTATAATAGTAATACTTTTATTCATATAGCACTTTTCGAATGTTACAAAGTGCTTTACAAAGAAATAAAACCAGACAAGGCAAAAGTAAGACGGAGACCACATAAGAGTAAAAATAAAAACAGTGTAAATAGACAAATAAATAAAAACCAATATCAAACATTTGTAAAAGCTTTCATAAAAAGAAAAGTTTTAAGACGAGATTTGAGATGTAAAAGAAGCTTGAGACTTGGTTTGTCTTATGTGTGTAAGAGCAAGACCATTTAAAGCCTTAAAAGTAAGCAATACAATTTTACAGACAGAGGGGGCTCGATTTTCATTCTTTTAGACTTAGATGCTGCCTTTGACATAGTCAATCACAGTATTCTCTTACATCACTTAGAGACTTGGGTTGGCATCAAGGGCTTGGCTCTTAGTTTATTATGCTCTTACTTCTCTAAGAGAACGTTTTCTGTTGTCCTGGATAACTACTTTCTCGATGGCTCAGTTGAGTTGTGGTGTACCTCAAGGTTCAGTTCTTAGTCCCTTCTGTTTTCTATATACATGCTGCCCCTTGGCCAGGTCATTCAAATTCATCATGGGGTTTACTATTTTTATGCTGATGACATTCAGTTATACATGCCACTAAAACCCACAGATCCTAGCACCCTAGCAAATCTCACAACTTGTCTCTGACATTAAATCCTGGATGTCCGAACATTTTCTTAAATTTAATGAGGATAAGCATGAGGCCATTTTGTTCGGTCCCCCAAATTCCATCAGCCCTTTTGATACTAATCTTGGTGGTTTGTCAGGTAGTCTTAAACAGGCTGCTAGGAATCTTGGGGTGATAGTCGATGCTAACCTAGGTGTTGATAAGCAAATCAAACATTTTGTTCAGTCATGCTTTCTCCAGCTCAAGGTAGTCTCCAAATTAGGTTATTTTTTTATCAATCGGCAATTTGAAAAGAGTTGCACATGCTTTTATTTATTCTCGGCTTGACTGTTGCAATGCACTTTACTCGGGTATCAGTAAGGGCTCCCTCCACCGTCTGAAGCTGATACAAAACGCTCGGCTCATTACTGGGAGAAAGAGGCATGACCACATCACTCCTGTGTTTGCCTCCCTACACTGGCGCCCTGTTATATTTCGAATTGATTCTAACATTTTATTGCCCACTTTTAAGACATTAAACAGTCTTGCTGCTACATACATTTCTGATTTATTGACCTGGTATACACCCCCTTGACCACCAAGATGTGCAGACGGAGCCTTGCTGGTTATTCCTAGGTCTCGGTTTGTCACAAAGGGTGATCAGGCTTTGGCTGTTAGAGCCCCTACACTATGGAACCCTCTTCCTGTTGAACTAAGACAAACCAAGTCTCTAGCTTCTTTTAAAGCTCATCTTAAAACTTTTCTTTTTGTTAAAGCTTTTACAAATGTTTGGTATTTGCTTTTATTTATTCATACTGTTTTTATTTTTACCCTTACTTAGTTGGTCTCCATCTTATTTTTGCCTTGTCTGGTTTTATTTCTTTGTAAAGCACTTTGCAACTTTATTTTAGAGAAGTGCTACATAAATAAAAGTTGGAGATCCCTGACCTCTCTAAGCCTCGTGGAAAGTAAATTGTTTGTGCATGTGTGTGAAAGAGTTTAAGAATCAACAACGTCTGGAAACAAAACACATCACACAACTTGAATACAGATGCAGGCAAGAAAAACAAATTGACAGACAAGACAATACAGTACCCTACTCATACACACACACGTAAGGTTGTCAATGCCATCAAGTGAGAACGTGTGCCATCACCAACACGCCAAAGTAACACAACCAGTTAAATGGAGCAGTCTTGTGTTGGAGATGTTCACCTCCTCCATCAGGTCAGGCTGCGTTCGGCCTAGGCAGTCTGTTTGGCAATATGTCGCTCTGTTGTTCCCCTTGTGGTTGTAAATAACAGATTAGTCAACTAGTGTTGGCAAACCAGCGGTCTGTCCCCGCCTGAAGGCCTGTCTGCTCCACATAGTGCCTTCCGGGAAATTATCAAATTAACAGGAATAAAAAAAAAATGTTGAAACTCGTGCACTACAAAGCCGCTGAAAACAAAATGAGAGTACAGCTCCCATGTGTGGAAACACAAACCTACTTATTTATGAAAGGTTTATCTGAAGGGATTTAAAATTATGTCCATTAATTATGATGAAGAGGGATATCCCCCCCCCCTTTTCTCCCCAATTGTACCTGGCATATTACCCCACTCTTCCGAGCTGTCCCGGTCGCTGCTCCACCCCCTCTGCCGATCCGGGGAGGGCTGCAGACCACTGCAGACCACATGCCTCCTCCCATACATGTGGAGTCACCAGCCGCTTCTTTTCACCTGACAGTGAGGAGTTTCACCAGGGGGATGTAGCGCGTGGGAGGGTCACGTTATTCCCCCCAGTTCCCCGTCACCCCTGCGAACAGGCGCCCCGATGGACCAGAGGAGGCGCTAGTGCGGCAACCAGAACACATACCCACATCCGGCTTCCCACCCGCAGACACGGTCAATTGTGTATGTAGGGACGACCGACTATGCCGGAGGTTACATGGGGATTCGAACCGGCGATCCCCGCGTTGGTAGGCAATGGAATACAACCCTACGCTACCCAGACGCCCTTTTCTACATAGCTTGTATTCGTATTAATAACGAACGAACAAACAAAACCCCACACTTTTTCTAATGTGAAATATCCCATCCGGGGTTTGATTATCCATAGAAGGAATGCTGCGGCAGCATGACTCTACGGTGGATCTCTGGATGGAACGATGTAACGACAACGACACAATGTCCTCCAATGTGTTTACTATGTGTGTGAGTATTACTTAAGAGTGTGTGTGATTATACACGGCCTGTCTCACTTTCTAACAGACTAACCACACGGCACACAGAGACCCACAAACCATATAAGGCGTCCCGCAGGGCACTCACCATGAGTCAATGATGCTGTGGATATGAATTTCTCTTCTCTTTCTCTCTACCTCCCTTCTTCTCTTTCAGTCCGTCTGTCTGTCTGTATCTCTGCCTGTCTGTTGGTCTGTCTGTCTGTATCTCTGTCTGTCTGTTGGTCTGTCTGTCTGTCAGTCTGTCTGTCTGTCTGTATCTCTGCCTGTCTGTTGGTCTGTCTGTCTGTATCTCTGCCTGTCTGTTGGTCTGTCTGTCTGTATCTCTGCCTGTCTGTTGGTCTGTCTGTATCTCTGTCTGTCTGTTGGTCTGTCTGTCTGTCAGTCTGTCTGTCTGTCTGTATCTCTGCCTGTCTGTCTGTCTGTCTGTCTGTCTGTCTGTCTGTCTGTCTGTCTGTATCTCTGCCTGCCTGTCTGTCTGTCTGTCTGTCTCTCATCTTCCATATCGCTACCTGTCTCCCTGGCATACTGATAAACAATGTATTGACAAAGTTTCTGAAAGTAATTGCATCTTTATAACCGGACATACCATGTGACACACATGTGTCCAAACACCAGATAACATTCCCTGCACTTTTTACTACCGTTATTTTAGCCAGAGCTCTTATCCATGGCCCACTAGGCCTGCAATGGTATGACCTGATGGTATGACTCGATGGTATGACCTGAAGGTATTACCTGAAATGGTATGACCTGAAGGTATTACCTGAAATGGTATGACCTGATGGTATGAGCTGATGGTATGATCTGAAGGTATGAGCTGATGGTATTACCTGAAATGGTATGACCTGAAGGTATGACCTGATGGTATGAGCTGATGGTATGACCTGAAGGTATGACTCGATGGTATGACCTGAAGGTATTACCTGCAATAGTATGACCTGATGGTAAGAGCTGATGGTATGACCTGATGGTAAGAGCTGATGGTATGACCTGAAGGTATGACCTGAAGGTATGACCTGATGGTATGACCTGAAGGTATGACTCGATGGTATGACCTGAAGGTATTACCTGCAATAGTATGACCTGATGGTATGACCTGATGGTATTACCTGCAATAGTATGACCTGATGGTATGACCTGATGGTATGACCTGATGGTATGACCTGAAGGTATGACTCGATGGTATGACCTGAAGGTATTACCTGCAATAGTATGACCTGATGGTATGACCTGATGGTATTACCTGCAATAGTATGACCTGATGGTATGACCTGATGGTATTACCTGATGGTATTACCTGCAATAGTATGACCTGATGGTATTACCTGATGGTATTACCTGCAATAGTATGACCTGATGGTATTACCTGCAATAGTATGACCTGATGGTATGACCTGATGGTATTACCTGCAATAGTATGACCTGATGGTATTACCTGCAATAGTATGACCTGATGGTATTACCTGCAATAGTATGACCTGATGGTATGACCTGATGGTATGACCTGATGGTATGACCACACACTGAGTAGCTCGACCCGAGGTTCAACACAGAATTTCCATACACAAGACAAAATATGGTGATTCCCCCACAGTCTGCAGCAGCTGTCGTAACCCGTCTCTACACTAACCTGTGTCCACACTAACCTGTCTCCACACTAACCTGTCTCTACACTAACCTGTCTCTACACTAACCTGTCTCTACACTAACCTGTGTCCACACTAACCTGTCTCCACACTAACCTGTCTCTACACTAACCTGTCTCTACACTAACCTGTGTCCACACTAACCTGTCTCCACACTAACCCGTCTCCACACTAACCTGTCTCCACACTAACCCGTCTCTACACTAACCCGTCTCTACACTAACCCGTGTCCACACTAACCTGTCTCTACACTAACCCGTCTCTACACTAACCTGTGTCCACACTAACCTGTCTCTACACTAACCTGTCTCTACACTAACCTGTCTCTACACTAACCTGTCTCTACACTAACCCGTCTCTACACTAACCTGTCTCTACACTAACCTGTCTCTACACTAACCTGTGTCCACACTAACCTGTCTCCACACTAACCTGTCTCCACACTAACCTGTCTCTACACTAACCTGTCTCTACACTAACCTGTCTCCACACTAACCCGTCTCCACACTAACCTGTCTCCACACTAACCCGTCTCTACACTAGCGTGTGTCCACACTAACCCGTCTCTACACTAACCTGTCTCTACACTAACCTGTGTCCACACTAACCTGTCTCCACACTAACCCGTCTCTACACTAGCGTGTGTCCACACTAACCCGTCTCTACACTAACCCGTCTCTACACTAGCGTGTGTCCACACTAACCTGTCTCTACACTAACCTGTCTCTACACTAACCTGTGTCCACACTAACCTGTCTCTACACTAACCTGTCTCTACCCTAACCTGTCTCTACACTAACCTGTCTCTACACTAACCTGTGTCCACACTAACCTGTCTCCACACTAACCCGTCTCCACACTAACCCGTCTCTACACTAACCCGTCTCTACACTAAACCGTCTCTACACTAACCCGTCTCTACACTAACCCGTCTCTACACTAACCCGTGTCTACACTAACCCGTCTCTACACTAACCCGTCTCTACACTTACGTGTCTCTACACTAACCTGTCTCTACACTAACCTGTGTCCACGCTAACCTGTCTCTACGCTAACCCGTCTCTACGCTAACCCGTCTCTACGCTAACCCGTCTCTACGCTAACCCGTGTCCACGCTAACCCGTCTCTACGCTAACCTGTCTCCACACTAACCTGTCTCTACACTAACCTGTCTCTACACTAACCTGTCTCTACACTAACGTGTCTCTACACTAACCTGTCTCTACACTAACCTGTCTCTACACTAACCTGTGTCCACACTAACCTGTCTCTACACTAACCTGTCTCTACACTAACCTGTCTCTACACTAACCTGTGTCCACACTAACCTGTCTCTACACTAACCTGTCTCTACACTAACCTGTCTCTACACTAACGTGTCTCTACACTAACCCGTCTCTACACTAACCCGTCTCTACACTAACCCGTCTCTACACTAACCCGTCTCTACACTAACCTGTCTCTACACTAACCTGTCTCTACACTAACCCGTCTCTACACTAACCCGTCTCTACACTAACCCGTCTCTACACTAACCTATCTCTACACTAACCCGTCTCCACACTAACCTGTCTCTACACTAACCTGTCTCTACACTAACCTGTGTCCACACTAACCTGTCTCTACACTAACCTGTCTCTACACTAACCTGTGTCCACACTAACCTGTCTCTACACTAACCTGTGTCCACACTAACCTGTCTCTACACTAACCTGTGTCCACACTAACCTGTCTCTACACTAACCTGTGTCCACACTAACCTGTCTCTACACTAACCTGTCTCTACACTAACCTGTGTCCACACTAACCTGTCTCTACACTAACCTGTGTCCACACTAACCTGTCTCTACACTAACCTGTGTCCACACTAACCTGTCTCTACACTAACCTGTCTCTACACTAACCTGTCTCTACACTAACCTGTCTCTACACTAACCTGTGTCCACACTAACCTGTCTCTACACTAACCTGTGTCCACACTAACCTGTCTCTACACTAACCTGTCTCTACACTAACCTGTCTCTACACTAACCTGTGTCCACACTAACCTGTCTCTACACTAACCTGTGTCCACACTAACCTGTCTCTACACTAACCTGTGTCCACACTAACCTGTCTCTACACTAACCTGTGTCCACACTAACCTGTCTCTACACTAACCTGTCTCTACACTAACCTGTGTCCACACTAACCTGTGTCCACACTAACCTGTCTCTACACTAACCTGTCTCTACCCTAACCTGTCTCTACACTAACCTGTCTCTACACTAACCTGTGTCCACACTAACCTGTCTCCACACTAACCCGTCTCCACACTAACCCGTCTCTACACTAACCCGTCTCTACACTAAACCGTCTCTACACTAACCCGTCTCTACACTAACCCGTCTCTACACTAACCCGTGTCTACACTAACCCGTCTCTACACTAACCCGTCTCTACACTTACGTGTCTCTACACTAACCTGTCTCTACACTAACCTGTGTCCACGCTAACCTGTCTCTACGCTAACCCGTCTCTACGCTAACCCGTCTCTACGCTAACCCGTCTCTACGCTAACCCGTGTCCACGCTAACCCGTCTCTACGCTAACCTGTCTCCACACTAACCTGTCTCTACACTAACCTGTCTCTACACTAACCTGTCTCTACACTAACGTGTCTCTACACTAACCTGTCTCTACACTAACCTGTCTCTACACTAACCTGTGTCCACACTAACCTGTCTCTACACTAACCTGTCTCTACACTAACCTGTCTCTACACTAACCTGTGTCCACACTAACCTGTCTCTACACTAACCTGTCTCTACACTAACCTGTCTCTACACTAACGTGTCTCTACACTAACCCGTCTCTACACTAACCCGTCTCTACACTAACCCGTCTCTACACTAACCCGTCTCTACACTAACCTGTCTCTACACTAACCCGTCTCTACACTAACCCGTCTCTACACTAACCCGTCTCTACACTAACCTATCTCTACACTAACCCGTCTCCACACTAACCTGTCTCTACACTAACCTGTCTCTACACTAACCTGTGTCCACACTAACCTGTCTCTACACTAACCTG
>NC_079222.1:8255879-8263379 GCF_029633865.1 Lampris incognitus | reverse complement strand
ACGGATTCTCCACCCACTTGACACGCCGTTGGCGTGGGTCTGGCGTCCGTCTCGCTGTTGTCTGCCGATGTCTCTGCCGTGCAACAAGTAGGTCAAGCTTCTTGCGCTGCCTGGTGTTGGTAAATAAGGGTGTACCGCTTTAAGAGCGCGATCTGGGGTCGGACTCTGATTGGTTGGTAGGGAGGGGCGAATGAGGAAGTTGTTGTTGTTGCTGTGTGGCGCGAACGGTAGTGGGAGCTCCGCGCAAGTGAAAGGAAATATTATTACTAAGAGCTGTGATATATTGGACCTATGTCAACGTTTTGTGCAGCTGTGAAGAAGGATTAAACGTGTTTCCGAAGAGAGAAGACGGTGTCCTCGCCATTTTCAGACGAAGTGAACTATTGAACCGTGTTGGCTTGTACTCCGGAGTTTAGCTAGCTAGCTAGCACCAGGCGGTGACGGACAGCGCCGGCGAACTTCGGCCCTGGACCCCAAATAAATTCGGTTCCCCTGCAACTTCCGGCGAAGGTAGCCGGAAGACGGAGACAGGAAAAGTAACACTGGTTTTCAGCTTCGTGTGTTGAGCTAGACGAGCCTTCTCCGTCAACTCAGTCACACGTGGTCTCAGCTAGCTAGACGCGACGCGAGTCTCTGTGGGATCTGCTCCTCTTTGGTTTCCAAAGCGTCCTGGGTAAAATTGGTTGGCCTCACCCGTCCCTTCAACAGCTGCCTCTGCTCTGAGCCTTCTGGAGGATCTGGTTGGCTCGGTGGCCCTTGACCGAAGATTTCATCTGCAGGCTCTTAGGTGTAATCCCGAGCTCCCGATATTGAGCGTGCATAAATACACCCATTCAAATACACACCCATTAACATGCCTTGCTAACTGGTGCCATAACGGCGACCGTAGAGGGGGAAAGAATCGATTCTGACTTGGGCTGCACGATTACAGCAAAAATGATAATCCCTATAAATTATCTCGTTAAATACTGTGATCATGATGCGTGATCTAGATTTCTGTTCTCGGTGCCAGGAAGGAAGTACTGCTCATTTGCAATGTATTATAATACTGGGCCTATCCATTATTTTTCATTTTATCAATTAGTCATTTCGGTCAAATGGGTCCATGTTGTAGAGTCAGTTGTTGTAACTGGTCAAATGTAATGAAAGCCCTTGACTGAAAACACAGGGACTTTAAGAAACACTGAAAATATAACCAAAACCCTTCATCATTGCCAAATCACGTGATCATTAATGGTGGGAACAAAAGGTTACTCTATCTGGTTATTCATGATTAACTTTGCAGCCCAGACTCAAATTGTCTATATTTAGGTCACAAAACAAGCTTTCGCTAGCCTTTTCTAAGGTACCGCCAGCCCAGATTAACATCAAACTGCTCCATCCCTGAACAAAATACCTCAGGGTTTCCCTACACAACTACTTCACAAGGTGATGCCAAGTTAGCAGTTAATCCTCTTTATAAGCAGTCATTTTTTCTCATACAAGCAGCCAAATCCAAACTGATGTGCGTTATGATTTGCTTATGGACACAGTAGCAGTCACACTAGGACATGCTGCCTAATATGGCAAGATGTGTTTTATCATATATAACAAGGTATTTCTATATATCTAATACATTATATGAGCAGCAATATATGCAGCGATGAATTGAGAGAATATATTGTTATGTAATTGTAAATCCTAAATTAGAAATTCATTCATCTATCCGTATGACGAAGGCATCCCCAGTATTTATTTTGCACTGCGCGTGTAATTCGCTATGTGGCCGCTAGAGGGCGACAAACATCTACAGCGCAGAGAATGGCAGATGATGAGCGGTTTGTTTGCTGTGGAGGAGAGAGATACCTCGTTTGAGGACAACCTTTGATGGATATACTCAAAATGTGGAGAGAGACCATCTCTTGAAAATTAATGAAGCCAACCCAAAAAACAGTGCCGGAACACCGAGGTCCCCGGGGACAATATTAAAACGTTCTTAACGAGAGATTTCAGAGGGCCTTCGTGCTTCGGTGTGTGTAAAATAGGCGTTGATGTATTTCGGTACTATATTAGTCTACTTGAGCAGTGACTCTCAACCTTTTCGAGCTGCGACCCCTCAGAATATTCAGGTTGGTGTTTGCAACCCCCCCCCCCCCACATCACTGGGGACACTTAGCTCACAACACCCTGACGCAAACATAGTTGTTGCTCATAAACAGTCTGCAGGGATTACTGTAATATAACACATGAAATCTACCAATCTCCGTTGCTTTGCCCAGAGACAGAACAGCAACTAATGCGATGCTGGCTTTAATACGTGTTTTTAGGTTTATTGATATAACAGCACCTCGTGTGCGCACGCCCTTTGACTCTCACAAACACACCCAATAAAATCTATTCCTAGGCCAATTATATCACTGGTACAGGTGATGTAATGTAAAAACCATTCCCCAGTCTAAAATATGTTTTTCCCCCATAAACAACCACCTGGCGACCCCCGGAAATTATCTAGCGACCCCCTTGGGGGTCGCGACCCTCGGGTTGAGAGCCAATGTACTGTGTGTGTGTGTGTGTGTGTGTGTGTGTGTGTGTGTGTGTGTGTGTGTGTGTGTGTGTGTGTGTGTGTCTGAGTCTCAGTTGTTCTCTATGTCTTGCCACCAGTATTATCAAAGTCTTCTCCTGCATCACCACCTTGCCGTGGTGGAGAAGCTTGCGTGTACCAATGACCCCGAGAGCTACGCCGTCCGGAGCTTGGCTCCTGGTAGGGTGACCCAAGGAGGTCAAGGAGGAGGTTCCAGACGAAGCCCGATCCAACAAAAACCTCGTGGAAGATGTCTCCGGGCCACAACGGCAGTGGGGGCGGATGAAGGCTGCAACAGAGGGTGGTGCCCAATCGTCTTGGTTCTCCATGCCATTGGACTCTGGCCACCCCCTGCCAAGGACCGTGTGGTGGCTGCAGATTCATCAGCCTCCCATTTCACATTATGTGTGTGTCTGTGTGCGTGTGCATGCATGCATGTGCAATGTCGATAATTCCAACATCTATCTCCACGTGCAGGCACACACATGCTTGCACAGTCATTATTTGAGCATCCATATATTGTGGATGAATTTGTTCAGTATCTCATTAACACACACACACTCACACACACTCACACACACACACACACACGGCCTACCAGCTGTCAGCCTTTTCTGATTAGGTGCCTGTCTTAGGCAAACGTGTAAATATGAGTCATGATGAAGTGAATGTGTGTGTGTGTGGGTGTGTTTTCTCTGCATAGCTTGTTGCAAGTCTCAGTAGGAGCAGGGGATGTTTAGGGGTTGCACACCTGTCACTCAGGCAACAATGGTAGTTGTGTGTGTGTGTGTGTGTGTGTGTGTGTGTGTGTGTGTGTGTGTGTGTGTTTACAATAAACAACATAACGCAGCGATGGACTCATGCCTGATTGGACATAGCGTGTCCTCCATTGGGCCTCTCAGCGGCTATTTGCTACATTTCAGTAGCCGCTACACGAGCAGTGTGAGTCTATTGTACAGGGCTTATTTTAAATGTATAAACTCTGTGTTTTTACTTTATACAGCTTTTATCAGCTGTCCATTTACATTATAATACATATATACATAATCAATTACTATACATGAATATGTGTAGATGTGTGTGTGTGTGTGTGTGTGTGTTAAATGTATGTAAATTTAGGGTTATGAACAAAATTAATTTGTCGATCTAGATATATGAACGTGACTAGAAGTCATTCCATAATCTCATATTTATCTTGCCATGAAAAATTCATTGTGTACATCCTTTGCATGTATATTATGCATATTGTGTCAGAGTACAATTACTATGACTAAAATGTAATTAAATTCGCTCCAAAATGTGGCTTGATTGTTCGGTTTAGTTTTAGTTTGAAACTAGCAAATATTTGGTATTATTATTATTATTATTATTAATGTTTTTATTATTATTTATAAATTACAAAATATTGAAATTGAAATATTTAAAATTAATAATAATATCATAAATGATCAATTATAATGAATTGTAAATAAATTATAAAATTATATATTAAAATATTCAACATTATAAATTACTACTACTACTAATAATAATAATAATAATAATATTTCGGTTTAGTTTTAGGTTGAAACTACCAAATATTTGGCAGCAAAACACGCAGAGGGCTGATAACGTGGAAAAGAGATAATCATGACACCCAGGAAAAGAGGAGAGAAAGTGACTGACCGACAGATAATTAATCACAGAAGGGAGGAGAACAGCAGGAAAGGCAGACAAATATTTTGAGGGAAAAAAAAAAGATTAGAGGGTTAGCATGGGGAAAGGGGAATTTTTTTTGCTGAAAATAAGGAAAGGAGGGGAAGATAAAAACCTAGATGAAGAAGAGCGTCATGAAAATCACTCCTCATTCTTGAAATATTTTGAGCGATAACTCTGCATTTCTAGAATGGTCGGAAAACAAAGAAGTAAGAAAAGAAAAAAATGATTTTAGGACGACTTGTGCTACAGTAGGCGAAGTAAGACAGAAAGCGAGAGACGGTTATGTGAGAAAAAGAAGGAATATTACAACTGGGATTCGAACCAACGACACTGATATAGCTATTTAAACCGACCAGCCAAAACTTTAAATCCACCTGCCTAATATTGTGTAGGTCCCCCTCGTGCCACCAAAACAGCTCTGACCCGTCGAGGCATGGACTCCACAAGACCTCTGAAGGTGTCCTCTGGTACCAAGACATTAGCATCAGACTCTTTAAGTCCTGTAAGTTGTGACGTGGGGCCTCCATGCAGAAGACTTGTTTTTCCAGCGCATCCCACAGATGCTCGATCGGATTGAGATCTGGGGAATTTGGAGCCCGAGGCAGCACCTTCAGCTCTCTCAAACCATTGCTGAACACTTTTTGCAGTGTGGAAGGGTGCATGATCCTGCTGAAAGAGGCCACTGACATCAGGGAATACTGCCGTCATGACGGGGTGTACCTGGTCTGCAACTAGGTTTAGGTAGATGGCACATGTCAAAGTCACCTCCTCTGTGGGATCTGACCAGATGGGCTGGCCTTCGATCCCCACGCACATCAATGAGCCTTGGGCGCCCACGTCCTTGTCACCTGTTCGCCGGTCTTCCTTCTTTGGACCACTTTTGGGAAGTACTGACCACCGCATCCTGGGAACACCCCACAAGGCCTGCCGTTTTGGAGATGATCTGACCCAGTCACCTAGCCATCATGAATCGGCCCTTGTCAAAGTCGCTCAGATCCTTACCCTTGCCCATTTGTCCTGCTTCCTTCCAACACCCCTTGACAGGTGCCATTTTAACGAGGTTTTTAATGTTTTGGCTGATCGGTGTATACCGTGGTCCATTTAGCAGCTAGGAAAACCAATGATTGCCATCAATGTTCATAATCTGGGAATAAAAACTTGTGCTACTAAACTCAAAATCTACTATTTGGGGAGAACATGTTATTCTTCTTATTCTACCTCTTCAGCTGATGGGAAGTCACCCTGTACAAGGGTGTTTAGGAGAGATGGCAGTGGGGTTTTTAACTAGATTGTTTAACACAATCTTGGACAGTGAGAGGATGCCTGAGGAGTGGAGAAGAAGCATACCAATACCAATTTTCAAGAACAAGGGTGATGTGCAGAACTGTAACAACTACAGAGGTGTAAAGTTGATCAGCCACAGCCTGAAGATATGGGAAAGAGCAATAGCAGCTAGGTTAAGAGGAGGAGAGGTGGTGATCAGTGAGCAGCAGTATGGGTTCATGCCAGGAAAGAGCACCACCGATGTGACGTTTGCTTTGAGAATGTTGATGGAGAAGTATAGAGAAGGTCAGAAGGAGGTACATTGTGTCTTTGTGGATTTAGAGAAAGCACATGACAGGGTGCCGAGAGAGGAGGTGTGGTATTGTATGAGGAAGTTGGGAGTGGCAAAGTATGTAGGAGTGGTGCAGGATATGTATGAGGGCAGTGTGACAGTGGTGAGGTGTGCGGTTGGAATGACAGATGGGTTCAAGGTGGAGGTGGGATTACATCAAGGATCGGCTCTGAGCCCTTTCTTGTTTGCAATGGTGATGGACAGGTTGAAGGACGAGATCAGGCAGGAGTCTCCGTGGACGATGATGTTTGCAGATGACATCATGATCTGTAGCGAGAGTAGGGTGCAGGTTGAGGGGAGCCTAAAGAGGTGGAGGTATGCACTGGTGAGAAGAGGAATGAAAGTCAGTAGGAGCAAGATGGAATACCTATGCGTGAATGAGAGGGAGGACAGTGGAAGGGTGAGGATGAAGGGAGTAGAGGTGATGAAGGTGTATGAGTTTAAATATTTGGGGTCAACTGTCCAAAGTAACGGGGAGTGCAGAAGAGAGGTGGAGAAGAGAGTGCAGGCAGGTGGGGGTGGGTGAACAGTGTCAGGTGTGATTTGTGACAGAAGGGAACCAGCAAGAGTTAAAGGGAAGGTTTACAAGATGGTAGTGAGACCAGCTAGGTTATATGGTTTGGAGACAGTGGCACTGATGAGAAGACAGGAGGTGGAGGTGGAGGTGGCAGAGTTGAAGATGATAAGATTTTCATCGGGAGTGATGAAGAAGGACAGGACGGGTTGGACGGTTTGGAGACAAAGCAAGAGAGGCAAGATTGAGAGGGTTTGGACATGTTAGGAGGAGAGATGCTGGGTATACTGGGAGAAGGATGCTGAATATGGAGCTGCCAGGGAAGAGGAGAAGAGGAAGGCCAAAGAGGAGGTGTATGGATGTGGTGAGGGAGGACATGCAGGTGGCTGGTGTGACAGAGGAAGATGCAGAGGACAGGAAGAGATGGGAACGAATGATCCTCTCTGGCGCCCCCTAACGGAAGCAGCCGAAAGTGTTAGTAGTAATAGCAGTAGAAGTAGCAGTAGTAGTAGTAGTAGTAGTAGTAGTAGTAGTAGTAGTAGTTAAAGTCAGTGACAGATTATACTGGGGCTTTCACTAACTTCATCCATACAATGAAACGTCCACGATTTCTTAATATTTTGGACGTTATCCTGTTTAACTGTTATATGCTTCTGTCACTCAGATGTGTGACCAATGTTTCTTCTTCTTCTTCTTCTTCTTCTTGTCTCTTCTCCCGTGTATGTGAACGGTGTGATGTGAGTCTCCCCTGTGTCCATGTGTAGTCTGTCCTCCTGTCAGGTCTCCATGGTGGTGGTGGTCGCGTGGCTCGGGTCCTGCGTGGTTCCGGTGGATCCTGGACACCACTTGGCCTCCTCCTCATCATATTCTTCATATATCTTGTAAGTCCATTATAGTTCTGTCTGTCCATCTTGGGAGAGAGATCCCTCCTGTGTTGCTCTCCCTGAGGTTTCTTCCTGTTTGTTCTCCCTGTTAAAGGGTTTTTTGGGGGAGTTGTTCCTTATCCGATGCGAGGGTCTAAGGGCAGGATGTTGTGTTGCTGTAAAGCCGCTAAGGCAAATGTGTAATGATTGATATTGGGCTATACAAATACGTTGACTTGACTTGATATGG
>NC_079222.1:8203325-8255679 GCF_029633865.1 Lampris incognitus | reverse complement strand
TATTCAAATAAGCAGGCGCTCTAAACGGATTCCCCCACCAATTTGACTTTACCAGAGTCAGTACTTCACGACTCCTCGTGGTGGCGCTCATCAAATAACTGGGGGGTAAATTTGCGGCGAAGAAGAAGAAGAAGAAAAAGCCGAAGAAACTCGCGGGGAATATGGCGAGGAGAGCGTGACAAAGCGGAGGCGCCGTTATCGTTAAGTCGAAATTCTGGGCCCCCTTCGGTTTGTTCAATACTGATGGACAAACAACATTGATCAAGACGTGTCTTCGTTAACGTGAAGAACACGGGCAACGCCGCGGACATGCGTAGCCGCCATGTTCGTCACCCTGATCTCGCCGCGAAGAAAACGGCTAACGTGACCACAACCGGAAGTTAGCCTACTACAGCAAAATATGGTGTGTAAAGCAACGCTTGCTTCGGGCCGCCAGCGTTACTGAGGCTGTCGTGGGTTAGTTTGTAAGGACCTTCGGCCTTACAGCGCAGTCGAAAGTGAAGGTTTTCGCCGAACGCTTCAGACGCTGGAACCGAGACCTGACGTACCGAGTCGAAGACGTTTCACCGAGAACGCCACTCCAGCCTTGGGTGCAGAGGCCAAAACGAATGTGTGTATTTTTTAATATGTGTTCATTAATTTTTTGAGATAAGTTTGCATTGCTTGTATTAATTTTTTTCTGTAAAGTTAATTTACACAGATCACAAATATTTTAGTGAGGTGTAGTAGTATCATTTCTTTAAACATTTTAACCCCAGAACTGTTCTGCTTCCTGGCAGTTATTCCTTTTACCAGTTTGTGTCTGTTTTGCTTTGGAATGATGGCACACGTGGACATGGACAAGTTGCAGTCTGTGTGTGTGTGTGTGTGTGTGTGTGTGTGTGTGTGTGTGTGTGTGTGTGTGTGTGTGTGTTAAAGAGGCTCTAAGCTAAGACTGTATGCACTTGGTTGTACATTGCTTCATTCCAGTTGTCAAATACTGTGAAACTGAAACTACACTATAGTGATTATACAATTCCTGCTTTCTGCCTTTTTAGGGGAAGCTTTTCTTCCTCAGTTACACAGATATGGTGATGTATCGTAGATGGTTGTCTTGCAATGTGTCGAGCATTGCAGAATCGCTGTATCGTGATACTATCGTTATTGTGGGCAACATATCGTGATAGTATCGTATCATGAGTTACTCTTTGATTTCCACCCCTAATGTGTGTGTGTGTGTGTGAGAATATTTGCATTTTGCTGAAGGAAATACGTGGAGTCTTTCACATAAGGAAAAGGAGCAGAAGAAGAGGAAATGTGCATGTTGAATGCAGAACAGTGAGCGATACATGCTAAAAACAAAGCAAAAAAAATAGTGTTTACTATTACTACTACCACTACAACAATTATTATGGAAACAATATAGTGTTTGGTCAGGTTTTATTAAAACATGAAGAATATTATTTTGGATTATCTTTTCTGTGTGCTCAAAGTGCACAGCCAGGCAAACCATACTGGTGTCGGACCAAAATCTGAGACTGTTGAAAATGGTGACATGCACACGGACACTTTCTGTGCGTTCAGGATCCTGGTTGTTTCAAATGGAAATGGGATTTGCGGTGTGAAAATGAACTACTGTGACTGCCACATGTCACCAAATCCACCAAAAAAAAAAATATGAGGATATCAAGTATTAGCACTTTAAGATAGGTAGTGTTAAAGTTTAGGGTTAAAGGTTATGTAGTGGTTGAGGTTAGAGTTATGGTTAGGTTGTATTGAGTGCTCTTATGATTTTGATCAAGGAAATCCAGTGGTCATCTTTGTCCAGTGAAAAGGCTTCCGAGAGAAGATCTCAAAAGGAGGAGCAACGCAAAAACACTCTTATGGGTAGTTCTCAAAAAATGTGTGAAAAAACAGACATGTGGTCATTTTGACAGGAAGATCAGCCCCACATTGAGCCCCTAACATGTCAGTTTTACGTCTATGTCCTGTTAGTTTTTGTAAACCATGTTTTGAGTGACATTCACAGCTGTTTTACTATGGATTTTTGTTCACATTCCTTATGTCTTCTTCTTCTTTTGCCTGTTTCTCAGGGGTCGCCACAGCAGATCTGATTGTTTCCATGGGTACCCTGTGAGGGCACAGCACCGATGGCGGTCTTGTCAATCCGCATAATGATTTGGCAAAATTTTACTTCGGATGCCCTCCCTGACACAGCAGCTAACCCTATGGACGGGGGCACAGGTAAGGTGCTGGTTCACATTCCTCATGTGAATGTTCAAAATCTCACTACCGCTGCTGGGATTAGGGTTTCCATTTCCTATGTAGCTCAGTAGGTAGGAGCAAGGCATTAACTTCTGTGTGCCTCTGCAGCCCATGTGGGTCTCTGAGGGGAGGTTGGAGGCTTAAAATGTTCAAGACAAATTTCCTCTGGGCTTTAATAAAGCACGTCTTTTTCTTCTTCTCTGCCAAATGTATTCCCTCTTGGGCCCACCATAATAGTAAAAAAAACAAAACATGCACTCGCGCCACAGTTTAGTGCAGCTGTAACGTAGCTTCATACTGTAACTTACATGTGTAATTTATACACATACTGCTACGTTACATGCTAACACATCCTAATGTGTGGTCAGAAACAGACATGTCAGTCACCCATATCTCGACCTTTCTCGCCTGCCATCATGGTTAAAGCATGCAGAAAAGTTTATTTTCTTTATGTGGCATATTTTACTAATGCCTAGAAGGTGGATTGACGTTGAACATACCAGGCCGGTAGGTGTCTGCTGGTGAGTAATATGTTATGTCACCTGGTGTAGGAGGTGTGTATTGAATGGAGTGTGTTACAGTTGGGAGTGTCCCTATGATCCAACCTTTAGTCACTGACTCGTCTCTTAGCTGTGGTGGCATTCACAGGAAAACATGACTAGGAAAAAAACAGATGATTTGTATGTATTTCTGAGTTTTGATATTGCGAAACATGTTTGATTGATCTCTTAAGGAGATGCTGGCGGTTAATTGCAGGGGGAATGTTTGTTCTGTTGTTTTTTTTTAATTTACCCCCCCCCCTTTTTTTTTTCTCCCTAATTGTATCTGGCCAATTACCCCACTCTTCCGAGCCATCCCGGTCGCTGCTCCACCCCCTCTGCCGATCTGGGGAGGGCTGCAGACTACCACATGCCTCCTCCAATACACGTGGCGTTGCCAGCTGCTTCTTTTCACCTGACAGTGAGGAGTTTCACCAGGGGGACGTAGCGCGTGGGAGGCTCACGCTATTCCCCCCAGTTCCCCCTCCTCCCTGAACAAGCGCCCCAGCCGACCAGAGGAGGTGCTAGTGCAACGACTACGACGCATACCCACATCCGGTTTCCCACCTGCAGACACGGACAATTGTATCTGTAGGGACGCTCAACCAAGCCGGGGGTAACACGGGGATTCGAACTGGCGAGCCCTGTGTTGATAGTCTTCGTTCTGTTGTTTTGTTCGAACTGTCGTTCCTTCTTAAATATTGTTTTCTTTTGTCACTGAGAACATGGAATAAAACCCACTGTGCTCAAACAGATTATATGGAACAGTTGTTTGGGGCTTTAGCAGTCTGCTAGTTGTGTTTTTTCTCTTTCTTTCTTTCTTTCTTTCTTTCTTTCTTTCTTTCTTTCTTTCTTTCTTTCTTTCTTTCTTTCTTTCTTTCTTTCTATGTTCTGGTAAACGTGCAGCACTTGTAACCAATATACAAAAGGCATAGATAATATAGTATCAACCTTACTGTGGTTATGAAAACCTAGCTACTTCCATTTTTTTATATCTAAGAACATAACCACTGACCCAGTTATTCCAGTTAACAACAACCTTTCCAGCCGCTTTGGTATCACTGTTGTATTGTATGGTGTGAAGTGAAAACCAAGATGGAAAACAAAGGGTTGAAAAGACACCACGGTCAGCAGAGAGGTTTAATTTGATTTAGAGTTGAACCAAAAGTTATAAACAAGCACCATCCAAGAGGAGAGACTTTTTTTTTCTCCCCAATTGTACCTGGCCAATTACCCCACTCTTCCAAGCTGTCCTGGTTGTTGCTCCACCCCCTCTGCCGATCTGGGGGGGGGGGTTGGCTGCAGACTACCGCATGCCTTCTCCGCTACATGTGGAGTCACCAGCTGCTTCTTTTCACCTGACAGTGAGGTGTTTTGCCAGGGGTATGTAGCGCGTGGGTGGATCACACCATCCCCCCAGTTCCCCATCCCCCCTGACCAGGCACCCCAACCGACCAGAGGAGGCACTAGTGCAGCGACCAGGACACACACCCACCTCCAGCTTCCTACCCGCAGACACGGCCAATTGTGTCTGCAGGGACGCCCGACCAAGCCAGAGGTAACACGGGGATTTGAACCGGCGAGCCCCATGTTGGTAGACAATGGAATAGACCGCTACACTACCTGGACACCCCAAGAGGAGAGATTTTAGCCGAAACCCCCTTTATCTCTTTTCCTTGGCTCCCTACTGTCTTTTATAAGGACTATTCTTACTTTGGTTATATGAATTTTGTAGGGCCAATTAGCCCCTGACCTTTGACCTCCGCACTACTGGTTGTTTGTTATTGCTGCTAATTTAAGAGTGAGGTTTATAGTTATAAGTCAGTCTAGATAACAGCATCAGATACATGTGCGCAAAAGCAGACAAAAAGCATAAGGAAACCAAATACAGAGCAAAAGTAGAGAGAATAAACATAACAACTCCAGTGTGCCGCATGACGACAATAATATATCTATTCTGAGTAAATACACAACACTAACAGAACGGACAATCACAATAGGGGAACATTAAAGGCAAAATGTCCACATCAGAGTCCAGGTGAGGAGAGATTTTATGACAAAATCATTGAAAATGGATAGGATGTATTATACCTAGGGGGTAAGATTAAATTAGATTAGATTATGAAGAAGACTCCTGGTTTTCACAAACCGATACCGTTGTTTATATGGATGTTTGTTTGGGTCGGTAGGGTTGGTGGTGGTCTTCACTTCCGTTGATGAGCTGATTTATTTTTCCTTTGATAGGTCATCTATATGACATCATGAACAATATGGTGGGTGGATTTTTAAAGAAAATTAAAAAAAGAAAATAGATTTGCATTCTAAGGGGCTGTTCATGTGTTGCATCTTTTGTGCGCATGAATTCACTATTTTCATTGGAGACGCGTGGCAAGCGCGCTCAAAACCGAAAGTGAGGCTGCTGCAGCACGTATTTGTTGCGACGTGCTTGTTTTTTTTTTTTTGGCACATTCGCGGCACACTGACATGGAAAAATCTCAACTTTTTCGGCTCGCCACATTGGTGTCAGAAGTGGTTTTTCGCTGAAGAATTGAGAGGGAGATCCAGAGACTGGATCGGGATATTGAGCAGAACCATTGGCATGTGGAAAACCTGGCTGGCAAAAGACGGAGCCCACCACAGATGGAAGTTTTGCAGCCCATGGCTCCAGTGCACCAAGGCCCCACTGCCCCCTAGAGGCCAGGAGGGCCAATACAGGGAAATACCTGCTGCCTGCCACTGCGTGTAGAACACCAGCCAAGCTTCCCAAGTACAACACCAGCCAAGCTTCCCAAGTACAACAGGATGACACAGCTAGAGCCGTACCTTTCGCAAGTCCAATTAACGGCATGGCACAGCGGACGGAGCAACAAAGAGGCTGCCATCCACCTGGCATCCACCTGGCTCTGGCGTTGGAGGGGAAGGTGCTTCTCAACCTAACCTCAGCAGAGCAGTCGGACTTGCAGGTCTTGACCATGGCGTTGGAGAGGCGAGTCGGGCAATTACTCTTCACTGAACAGAGCAGGGAGCAACCAGCACTTCATAAAGTTATGTATGTATTGGTTATTGGTTACATATTATTACTTTTATTATTGTTGATGATAATAATAACAATTAAGTCAATATAGCTCAAGCAATGTACAGTAAGCACTATAATGTTATGTCTCATTCCATTGTTGTCTTTTTATTAACTGTCTGCTGTTTTTTTTATCAACAAATATAAATAATAAAAGCTGACCACTTGTGTACTAAAAATGTTATACATATCAAAATGCCAGAGCAAATTTACAAATCAAGGACTATAAATGTTTTTAATATTTCACACCAGTGTTTATTTGATATTTCATAAGCGTATGAATCAAAAACCTTTCTAAATCACCTGAAATTATCAGAATATACCAAAACAGCCCCAGAATCCTGGAAAATTATACTTCATATCATCTCATCTCATCATCAACCGCTTCTCCGGGCTCAGGTTATGGTGGCAGCAAGCCAAGTATGGCACTCCAGACGTCCCTCTCCCCAGCAAAGCCCCCCAGCTCCTCCTGGGGGATCCCAAGGCGTTCCCAGGCCAGATTGGATATGTAGTCCCTCTAGCGAGTTCTGGGTCTACCCTGGGGTCTCCCCTCCAGTTGTCCTTTGGAGGTTTTCCGGGCATGTCCTGGAAAATATCCAGCTTGTAATATCAGAAATAACTAAGAAACCAAGCCCTGGTTTATGACAGGCCTGGGGGAAAAAATCATACTGGAAAACATTCAACCAAGACAAAGAGCAGAAGAGTTCAGGTGAAGTTTTACAAGGTGGGCGGGTCGTCCTGCAGTTCTCAGTGTTTCATTATATTATAAAGTATTTTGGTGTGGCTGTTGGACACCCACGTTGCTTCATTGTGGTCTGTGTCATGTTTTTCTGGCTTACATCAACAAAGAGACCAGCGGCTGGTTCCACAGAGATAGATGTAGACTTTGACTATGACTTAGAATCAGAATCAGAAACACTTAATTTGTCATTTCTTTTCATGCACTTGCGCACATGAAATGAAATGAAACATAGTTTCCCCCAGCCCACAGCAGTGCAACACAAAGACAAAAACACATCCAAAAACTGCAAAAACCATATGTAAACTAACACATTTAAATAAACAAGAACAAAAAAAATCCCTGTCCAGGAGAACTAACGCCAGCCAGGATGACTGTCGGAACTGCCAGTGTGCATGGGCTAGCAGTTAGCTTAGCCTGCCCCGCTTCCACGTCCTGTCAGACTGACCTCGGTGTTTCCTCTTTGGGTGCAGCTCTGGTCAGGGCGGTGGTTCTTGGGCCCAAAGGACGCAGCAGACCAAGCTCCCTCAGCCGATCCAATGCCAGCTCTCCCAGCCAGACACCTTCGACACACCTCCCCGCACTCCACATGATGACACTAAAAACACAGTCAAGGCTAGGCGAGGCCGCCACCAGACTGCTGTCGGTGTTATTGGAACTTCCAGTCTGCATGGGCTAGCAGTTAGCTTAGCCTGCCCCGCTTCCACGTCCTGTCAGACCGACCTCGGTGTTTCCTCTTTGGGTGCAGCTCTGGTCAGGGCGGTGGTTCTTGGGCCCAAAGGACGCAGCAGACCAAGCTCCCTCAGCCGATCCAATGCCAGCTCTCCCAGCCAGACACCTTCGACACACCTCCCCGCACTCCACATGATGACACTAAAAACACAGTCAAGGCTAGGCGAGGCCGCCACCAGACTGCTGTCGGTGTTATTGGAACTTCCAGTCTGCATGGGCTAGCAGTTAGCTTAGTCTGCTCCGCTTCTGCATCCTGTCAGACCGCCCTCGGTGTTACTACCTCTTCGGGTTCAGCTCCAGGCAGGGCTGTGGTCCCTGGGCCCACAGGACGCAGCAGACCAAACTCGCCCAGCCGTTCCAGCGCCAGCTCTCCCAGCCATCAAACGAGGACAAAACTTACACGCAGATGTGGACAAAGAAACTGCATGAATAGTACAGGGTGAGGCCGCTGCAAACGTGAATTTGTGCCGCCATCTTCCCACGCCGTAATCAGCATCTCTTATTTGTATTACTATATAGGAATTTAACATGGTGCACATTCCTCGCTAGAAATGTTATCAAAATGCATTTCAATACTGAAACTGTCTTAACAGATTGCATTTTCCACTGAGAATAAAAGGAATGTCAGCCATTTTTGTTTTTGCAGAAAAAAACGAAACTTGACTGTCACGTGACATGGACGCAGGCCAATAGAAAAGAATAGGCCAAAACAAAAACCCAAAACTGGCATCTAATGCCTAGGCGAGGCAAAATGTGACACTGGCACAGTATCTTCTAGTGCAGTGTTTCCCAACCCAGTCCTCAAGGACCCCCCTATCCTGCAGATTTTCTTTGCAACCCTGAATAGGTACCTGTTTGTAGTTATTTAACCAATCAGCAATGAATTATGTCAGATTTTGCACACCTTGTGTAATTAAGTGCTATGAGACGATTGGTTGAAAATCTGCAGAATGGGGGTACTTGAGGACTGGGTTGGGAAACACTGCTGTAGTGGACTGGCGTGTGTATTACACTCTTTGGCATGATACTGGGTCGGTATACACCAGGGGTGGCTAACCATGTGCCATGGAGAGCCATGTGTATGCAGGTTTTCATTCCAGCCGGACTCCACACCAGGTGATTTCACTGATTAGCAACCCTTCAACCAAAGAGGAAGAATGTATCAGTGAAATCACCTGGTATGGAGCTGGGTTGGAATGAAAACCTGCATACACATGGCTCTCCATGGCACATGGTTAGCCACCCCTGGTATACACCAATCAGCCATAACATTAAAAAAGATGACAGGTGAAGTGAGTAACATTGATTATCTCGTTACAACCTACAGAAGAACTACTGTAGCTCCAATTGCTGAAAAAGTTAATGCTGGCTACAGTCAGGTGTCAGAACACACAGTGCATCACAGCTTGCTGTCTATGGGGTTGTATAGCCGCAGACCAGTCAGAGTGCCCATGATGACCCCTGTCCACCACCGAAAGGGCCTAAAATGGGCACGTGTGCATCAGAACTGGACCATGGAGCAATGGAAGAAGGTGGCCTGGTCTGATGAATCATGTTTTCTTTCACATCATGTGGACGGCTGGGTGCATGTGTGTCATTTACCTGGAGAAGAGATGGCACCAGGATGCACTATGAGCTATGGGTAGAAGGCAAGCCAGCGGAGGCAGTATGATGCTCTGGGCAATGTTCTGCTGGGAAACCTTGGGTCCTGGCATTCATGTGGATGTTACTTTCACATGTACCACCAACCTAAACATCGCTGCAGACCAGGTACACCCCTTCATGACAACAGTATTCCCTGATGTCAGTGGCCTCTTTCAGCAAGATAATGCACCCTGCCACACTGCAACAGTTGTTCAGGGATGGTTTGAGGAACATGACAAAGAGTTCAAGGTGCTGCCTTGGCCTCCAAATTCTCCAGATCTCAATCCGATCGAGAATCTGTGGTTTGTGCTGGAAAAAACAAGTCCGATCCATGGAGGCCCCACCTCACAACCTACAGGACTTAAAGGATCTGCTGCTAACGTCTTGGTGCCACATCCCAGAGGACACCTTCAGAGGTCTTGGGGAGTCCATACCTCAACGAGTCAGAGCTGTTTTGGTGGCACAAGGGGGCCCTACACAATATTAAGGCAGGTGGTTTTTATGTTTTGGTTGATTGGTGTATTTTACTTCAGGTGTCAGTGAAGGGTTTTGCTAGAGGCATCAGTGAAGGCATTGCAGATGAAACTGTTATGACTCAAAATGAAGTCATGCGATCTGTTGTTTTTACATGAGCAGAAAACTTGCTGCATCAGCAAGGTATGAGCGATAATCCGTTCAGACTAAAGATCTGGCTCTTTTTGACGCATGTTGCAGCTCCTGAATGTGCCCTGGCTTGTAGAAATGAACCTGTTACCTCAACTATCCAATTTAAACTGATGAGCAGTCCACCCCAAACCACCCAGGACACATGAGAAACAGTCAGTCAAAGTTCATAGCCAGTGCTTGGTAAACCTACCGTAGCACCTGCCTGCCTGCCTGCGCCTGCCTGTCTGCCTGTCTGTCGATAGATGGTAGAGACATATGCACATAGGCCTATGTCATGTGTCAGGGTCTCAAGTGGTATTGTGTGCTTCAGACCAAAGTCATAAGGAAAATATTCACACACGCACGCACACACACACACACACACACACACACACGCACACATTATTGAGCATGTATCAACACATTATCACAAATAAAAAAAAAACGATAGTAGAGAATCCAAAGGAATTGAATCGAGTGCAACTGGACTTGGTATATATCCGTGACGTTTCGCCTCTCATCCAAGAGGCTTCATCAGTTTGTGCCTTTCCGACTAGACCAAGCTAGTCTGACTGGCTGGTGATGAAACCCAGATATTTATCCTCTTTGGAGTCGTTATCAGAGCTAATGATGTCCATGGCTCTTTGTGTTCCGATGTTTAGCAACGCCCGTCGTTATCAGAGATATTGATGTGCGTGGCTCTTTGTGATCCGATGTTAAGCAGCGACGGTCATTGGTTGTGTTAGTTTCGACTTCGTTAGTGCTCCATTCAGTGGTCATGAGTCGTTGGAGCCGTTAGAGACCGACTGTGTTCTTGGAGGCTAGGCTTCTTGAGTCTCCTGGGTAGAGATGAAAGGACGGCATTGTAAGTGGGAGATAGGTGGTGTCGCAGACCTCCTTCTCCTCAGTCGGTCACTAACGGCGACCCCTAATGGGAGCAGTCGAAAGTAGTAGTAGTAGTAGTAGTAGTAGTAGTAGTAGTAGTAGAAGAGATATTTGATTCGGCAAAGGGTTTTCGCCGGCTGCCCTTCCTGACACAACCCTCCTCATTTATCCGGGCTTGGGACCGGCACTAAGAATGCACTGGCTTGTGCATCCCCAGTGGTGGGTTGCGGTATTATCTTTACTATGGTTGTGTTATTCTGCAGGACATTCCACATTCAAGTTTAATAGCTAGTACAGATGTAGAATTATGTATATGAGGTACAGCTTGATGTAGTTTATGATGTAGATCCATCTTAGGGTAGAATGTCACCTGTTTGCTGTGTCTTTTTGGAGTGGATTTTTGCCACTGAAGTAAAATAAACTTATAATAAACCCAGTTTATTGTAGCTCGGTGGTTGGAACAGCTCTCTAACTCCTCATACAGGTATGTGCAAATATATTTGGTCAGTAAAGAGGCATTTCTTTCTCTCCTGCAAATATAAATAAATAAATAAAATAAAATAAAAGCAAGAGGCAGTGGAAGCGCTCCGTTATAAAAATGGCACATTTATTGCTACAGAACGGTCATGAACATGAATCTCATTGAATCACTACAAGATGAGAACCAACAGGCGATGGCCGACTGTTGGGCTGGTACAAGGAAGGGTAAACCTCGCCACGAAAAAAACCTGTTCCCCAACACTTTTACTAATCTGGAAAAAATGTATTAATAACAGCAACAATAACAACAATAACAACAACAGCAATAATAATAATAATAATTATAATTATATAACATGAAAACAAAAAAGTAGTAAAGAATACCAATATAACCGGAAATAATTAAGAAAACTGAAGTGTAAAAAAAAATAAAGAAAAAAAAATACACGCACCAAAAAAAAAAAAAATACAACAAAATAAAGATTGGAGGCACTCAGCCACACACTGGAAAGAAAGTGTAACTGTTGATTTTTTTATGAATATTATTTTCATGAATATTTTCCTTTATGAATATCATCAACTGTTGCAGGCTGGGATGGGACCTCCCTCACTATGGCCACTAACCATGACCCATCACACAGGAATCCTCACAGGCTCGTCTCCGGTACAACACGGCTAAAATAACATCTTTAAATATAGTAAAATAAAGTAACAAACTTTTTTTTTTAAATTTTATTCACTTTCGAATGGTTCCAAAAATCTACAAAGTGGAATATTCAGCTTTCATAATCGAACTTTTATTTGTTCTATTTTTACTTTTTCAATATTCGTGGTATAAAAGGATTGCCCCTGCAAAAAAGTAAGCCAAATATATTTTAGTTTTTATTAATTGTGTTCTTATTTTGCTCCTATATGGTGCACTAAGTCTATTCCATAGCAAAAGAGCACTAGACAAAGAAAGCTTTAACAAAAAGCCCAGGCACTGGTACAGGGTAATTCTGCTTTATGTATTTTTTTTTCCATCTCTTCACTGAATTGCATCACAAGGAACAAGAAGAATGAAAAAGGCCACAGTTCATATATTTTCACCATTACATAATGATCATAATACTCTGGAATGAAACATGTGTTAGAAACCACTACACAAATATGTCTCAGAAATAATACATACAGAGAGGAAATGGCCGTAACGGTAGACTGAATAAGCAGGCTTACTGTATTGCATGAGTCACCGTAGTTGTTAAGTTCTATAGAAACATACCGTAGTTATCATCTTATCATAGTATCGGTCAGCTGTGTAGTTTGTGCTTGTTCGTGACGCTGACATGAACTACCGCATTACTCTTACTTATATATATATTTTTTGAACCTCTGTTTGTTTTTTTTTTCATGTACTAGTGTGCACAAATGGTCCAGGGATTGCCCAGTCACTCCAACGATACTGTATTTTTTGCGACACTCTTGCCCAGTACCAGCTGGTTGGTACTTTGGACAAGGTATGTTTCTGGCATGCGTCCATCCTCAGATTATTTCAAAATATGGATGGATGTGAAGTCATGCATCCAGAGACCAAATGTTAGATAGGTCCCAGTGCACATCATGTGTCATGACAGGCTGTTTTACTGACAGGTCGATGCTTCGGTTTACTTTAGTTTGGAACAAAAAAATAATTAAAAAATAAAAGGGAATTTTTTTATTATTTTTAATCTGAATTCAAAACTCAGAATGTCTCCCCTTTCAATGTTTTACGGCACGACTCAACGAGTTACTTCTACGTTAAGCCCGCCTGGTGCAAGTGGACCAATTCCAAAATGTTTGCTAAAATTTTCTAGCATGTTGCACAGGTCGGATATGTGCTACGACCGTGTAACCAGAAAAAGTGGCATATAAAAAGATATTTTCATATCTGATTTAGACCATATTCATGTGTATATGGAAATAAATTGCACAGGAGTCTGATATCTGCTGATGCAGCTCACGTGTAACCATGCAGATCGGATTTGTTTTAGCTCATTGTGAATCGCATGTCATTCCAAATGTGACGCCGTCTCTCTCTCTCGTTGTAGTTTTAATGACTTGGTGTTCGTGCCACTAACCGATCCGTACTGCAAACCCGATTTGTGCTAACCTCTGTGTTAACCCAACCCTAACCTTAGTCACACTGCCCTTGCGCCGGCGCAAGCCAACAATAACAACATGGCACAGGCGTAGAACAAATGGGGTTTCTGCTACGGATCGGGCAGTTACGGGTCACATGCGGTTGTTTACTTCCTTGTCGGTGATCAAACTCTTGCTTCAGCCGACGCATGCAGGTTGTTCTAAGTGCAAACCTAACAAGAGTCGGACACGGGCACTTTTAAAAGTAGATGCAAACAGATGGTCATAAAAGAAAAATCGTTAATTGGGCATCAAGACCTGCGGTGTGAACGCAGCCTTTAACTGGGTACTGGCCTGGGATGCCAAATGGTTCCCAGCCAGAAAATAGTTGGGACACCAAAGAGGTTGTCGCCTGTCATTCTGGTAAATTCTGCTACACTTTCTTGGCTATATAATTTATGTCATACTTACTGATCGCTATTTTTCACAGGTCTGTTTTTAAACCATCTGTGTATTGGTTAATCAGTCATTTCAATGACCAATATGCATTTGTCAGCAAAAAATAATAAAAACTAAAACATTAGTATGTAGTTTTGGTGACCCTAAGTATGAGGGCAATTTTAATTTCCTCAGTTTTGAAAGGTTCAGATGAAGAGCCTCTGGCATAGTGCATGGCTGTGTAGCTAAAATCACTCGGTTGAATAACTTACTACTCTGGCATCAAAACAAGAAATAAATATTGGCGGGTTTTTGTTTCGTTTTTGTCTTTTTCTGGCAGTGGAGGTTAGTACTAAATTATCTCCATTATATTGAAGCCTGTGATATAAAAAGGGGCTTTGACGATATTCCTTTTTATCAATTTCATATGAATTATAGCTTCAAATATTTACCAAGTATCTACAGTAACTGGTGCAGGAGTACAGAGTAAAATTGAATGAAATGGAATTAAGTTTAATTGGAATTGCCCTCGTGTCTCTGACTCGCCTCTTACTTTTATGTCACAGGGGGAACAGATGACGAGTGGCCATTTTGAATTCAACTCGTTATTGCAGTTAAAACCAGTACAGAGCAGCATCTGGGATTACAAAGCTCATGGCACGGTCACTAAAAACAGAAATGAAATGTATGTACAACAAGCAAAGAAAAAACAAATGTTGACATTTTTGCTCTAGAAACAACAGGGATAACAGTATAATGATGAAGACAATGTAATTCTGGAGAATGTCTCTCGCGGCAGACTCGATTATATAATAAAGAGAAAATACGAAATGAAGCCTTGCAAAATAATACCACATAAAAACATCAGCACTTGCAGTGACAGATTCCATCCTAGTGTTCAACCTAGGTCCGATTGAAAGTAGCTTTTCCTTCCCTTAAAAAAAAAAGCTCAATTTTAATGTTAAACACTAAAAACAACTGACTGAAACTGCCTTGCACAGAATTCAATACTTTTTTGGGAAAATAGCTGAAAAGATTGTTTGCTCATTTGCAGACGAGTTGCTCATTTATGTCCGCAATGCTAATATCCAATCTTGTCCAAAAAAAAAAAGCTAATATATTAATCTCAACTCAAGACACCAGGGGTCTTCATTAGCAACCAGATTATGGATCCATTGCACGGAGAATGGAGTGTTTTGCCACGGTCTAAGAGATTGTAATCTAGGTGCAAGCAAAGACAATATCTTGACTTCAACTTCAGATGACACACTTCTGGATATTAGTCCAGAAACAAGTTGTTCAGAGCTAAACCAACACAGATTGTATGCACCATCGACGAAACTATGTGTTAGCACCTGGCTACTGTAATCGGACAAAACCAACCTTTACTAAAAACCAAAGTTTGCATCATCTCACACTGGCAAATCCTCATCCCACAAAAAAAACCACATGAACCCTGTGTATTATGACTATTTACACATTTCTCTTTAAAAATACAATTAAAAATGGTAATGTCATAAGCATGGAGAATGAAACAATATTGTATAACTTTTTAATTTCTGATCCCGACCCCCAGAACGCTCAAAAAATGTTCCCGCAGATATAAACAATTATTGAAAAGAAATGATTTTGGAACTGTTGACTTCACTACATTTTAAATGTAACAACATTTAAAATGAAATTACTTACTGAAAAACACACAAATAACTTTTTCATCTTTCAACAAAAAAATGAAAAAGAAACCAATACAACATTCTAAACACAAAATAACAACAGTCTACATGTAAAAATATAACTTTTACATACACAATTTCAAAATAATGGTAAGTTTGCCATTTGTTGCATACAATTTACAAATGTCTGTGTGTTGTTGCCTTTGTTAGACAGTTTGGATAGCAGTGATCGGAGCAGATGGAACGCCGGTCCCAATTTTGTCCTGCACCGAACGCCATACTTGTCTGAGACTGTTGTCATGGCAACAACAGAAGAACACAACAAAGTCATGTGACATGTCTGTTGAAAAGTTTTAACACTGAGGGGCCTCTTCAACTTCCTCGCTATTTCAGTCTTTGAGAAAATAATTCCTTCTCCGACAAATACTCCTTTGAGACAAAAACAAAACAAACAAATAAAAAAAATGGCACCCTCCTTATATTGTATATATTTTTTGTACATTTATATATAGATCAATTCTCAAATAGATTCTTTTCCAGTTTCCGTGCCTTCCTTCCGGTTGATTGGGTAGGACTTTTAAACAATGCGCCAAAATGGCCACCGATGCAAAGCCTCGCTGTCGGATGGCGAATCACTTTTTTTTTCTTTTTCAACCTTTTTTTTTTTTTTTATTGACAGAGAAACCAGAACGGACAAAAAAGCAGTAAGAGAAAAGTTTTTTGTTTTTTGTTTTTTTGGAAAAAGAGAAACAAAAAAAACAATTTCTTGTTTTACAACATACAATCACACACTTTTTGTACTGAAGACTACAGTGGCTCACGGACAAGCCGATCAAATATTGATAAAAAGCTGATAAGCTATAATACAAGAACAGACGCATTGCTCACTATGGAAAGAGGGCTGTGAATAGGAGTCAAGGAAAGGGAGAACGGGATGGAGGGAGGGGATGATGGACTTGTGGTACAGGGAATTGGGGGGCTCGTCTTACTAAAACGAATGTCTGTCCCATTGGCTACTAGCCAGAACACGCTGTCTACTTACATATAAGCATACAGTACATTAAATACAGTTTATGTTTGTTTGTTTTTATCCAAAAAATACTTTTTTTTTAATTTTTAGCTTTTTTTAAATTCCCAGGTCTGGTAAAAAACCTGACTGCATAGAACCTAATGACTAAGAACAGGTTTCCCTAAGCTTGCATCCTATTAAAAGACCAGGTAAATGTCCTCCTCTGGTGTTTTGAATGATATGAACTCTAAAAAGGCACATTGGTAGAAGTGTGAATGTTCAATTTGCATCTCTGGGGCTGGTTAAAAGGGGTTAGAGTCAGGGAGAGGGCTCTGGGCTATAGGTCAAAGGACTTATTAGTCTACAGATGAGGGGAAGGAAAATGAGGACAAGGACAGTAACGGGGCTGAAGTGTAAGGGCTGGACTGAGGAGGGTTTCTGAAGAGGGAGGGATAAGGTGAAGTATAAGGCTATGGTTTGGTTGGGCCTGTCATAAGGGTTGAGGTCTGGTATAGAGAGAGAGAGAGAGAGAGAGAGAGAGAGAGAGAGAGAGAGAGAGAGAGAGAGAGAGAGAGAGAGAGAGAGAGAGAGAGAAAGAGGATGGAAAAGACAGAGGACTGACTTAGAGGAGAGAGATTGAGAGAGAGAGATGTTAGAAGAGAGAGGCGACCATGTTAGAGGAAAGTGGTAGAGGATTGGGGTGAGTTGGGGTGGGAGTGGGGAAAGGATGGGGTTGGGTGGGGGTAAATGGGCAGATGGGGGCTGATATTAAACTAGGGTATGGGGAACTATGACAAATCAAACACAGGAATGCTTTGACTACAACTGCTTGGCCCCTAAAATATGACACACCCTTCACCTCAATGATTGTTCCCATGCATCCAAAGCAGCGTTTTTATTAACCGCGAGAGCGATCTGCACCTCTCTCCCTCTTTATCTAAACACTTTTCTTCTCTACCTCCTCAGAATGTTGGTCCGTTTCGATCATCTATGCTCCTTCCCCCTGACTGATGTGACTCTCCCACCCCATAAAAAAGGTGTTAAGCCTTGGGGACCTCCATGGTAGTAATCCCAATGAAATACCCGAATCCTGATGTAATTCCAGTCAATTACCATTGGGACAAAGGTAATTCATTGGAATTACATCGGGAGACGAGAGGAGAGATGATAGTCTGAATTCATCCTAAAGCCTCAATCCAGGGTTTATTTATCTTTCTTCATCCGCCCACCACCCATCCATCCATCCCCTCAGGTATATGCCTAACAAAATGGTGGCGAAAGGATCCTCCCCCCGTATTGGCTACCAAACATAATCTCTGTCTCTTCTGCCCATGCTACGTAACATCCAATGAAATTTTTAGTTTCTGATTCAGATGATGCCAATAATCTTCCCCCTCTCCCTCTTTTTCTTCCCCTGGCATATCCTTTACTCATGTCACTGGCCGATACCACTTCCCCGGGTGGTAATAAAAAAAAAAATATTTTGTACACCAATCTAAAAGTACATTGTTTGGATGGGAATGTATGGGCGGGGAAGAAGACGTACCCCTACTGTGTGGTTCTTTCACACAGCCTTGCCTGTTATGCACCCATGATAGTCAAAAAGCCTTTGTTTCAAAATCAGAGTTCCTTTTTCAGATTTTTGTTTTTGTTCAGTTCACTTGGCAATACAAGACCTTGGAAAAACTGCAAGGTTGCAACAGACATTTTTCCCGAATTTCTTCTTTACACCATCTGTTCGTCAGGTCCTCCTCATCTCATTTTAACCAAAAAATACATGGCTGAGATGGGAAATCTATGTGCATGTACCCCACTATCAAGTTCCTGGTCACTTCCTGTTTGCTGTTTTTGTTGTTGTTTTCCTTTGCGTCTCTGTGTATATCTTTCTGACTTGTTGAAATCCAGGAGGACATCAAGCACAGCTTCATCCACAGTTTGGCGCTAGATTGCCATTCAGTCAGAGATGGCGCTAAAACTGCTTTCAACAACAGCTGCGAAATGTTGCCATGTTTCTTTTTTTGTTGTTGTTTTTTACACTTTATGATATGTTTTTCCCCACTGTCCCAAACAACCTTCAACCCCCCCCGAACCACCTCAACCCATTTATCTAGTTGCACTTCTTTTAAATCAAGTTTTTCTGTAATTCTTTTCCTATATAGAATTATATATTTACGTATAGAGAGAGAACCATTGTTTTATTCCTTAAATTTGGGAATACTTAAACAAGCAGTAGTAGTAGTACTAGTAAAAGACTTTCTTGAGTGATGTGATGCTAGAATCTACGTCCGTTCTGTCAAAGCTCCCATAGCCGCCATTCTGTAGCGGCCATTTTATTTCGGGGGCAATGTTGTGGTGGCCATTTAACTCCGCGAAGAAGCATGTAGTTTAAATCTACGGGAAATGTTGAAAGGAGTCAGAAGTGAAAACAACTCAAATGTTGGCAGTTTGTACTCTCCAGAGGATGAGGAAGAGGAAGAGGAGGATGGCACGGGGGAGGGGGGGAGGGGACATCGTTGATCTGATTGGTCGGGCTGAAAGTTCTGACATAAGCTGATTGGTCAAGTTGAAGAGTCAACAGGTTTGACTGGTTTTCGGGTTGTCATGGAAACACTGTCAGAGGAAGTGGTCACTCATCATCTTGATGAACTCCGGCAGCTTAGACCTAGAGTGTGAGTGAGTGAGAGAGAGAGAGAAAGAGAGAGCGAAAGAGAGTAATAGAGTGAAAGAGAGGGCGCGATAGAGAGAGAGAGAGAGAGTTAGGACAGGCACATTTTCAAATGTGTTGCGCACTGTACAGACACAAATGCAGTACACACTGTCTCACACACAATCGTTTTCCTGTCAAGAACGTTAGCTTATCTCAAAACTCTTGGCACAAAGTCAAGGTTTGTGTAGGCTTGACTTTCTTTGACATCAACAACACCGCGACAACCACACAGCCCTCAGAGAGGTCTGGGTGGAGTAGCGGTGAACTTGGTTTGCAGAAGTAGGTACTGCCAGAAAAAAACAACCACAAACCCTGAGAGCTGGGTGTTGCAAAACAAAATAAACAAACAGAACAAATTTTACTGCAAAAGTACGAAGACACAAGGAAAAAAAACAGTGACATGTACACACACGCACACACACACACACACACACACACACACACACACACACACACACACAGTAAAAGCACACTTACTGCCAATCTGTTGTTCAAATGTACCGGGAATAGAGAAATGGGTTTATATAATGGCTTAAGTTGCAAGTCAGCCCTCATGTTATCGTTTCTGCCATCTTAAGCAAAAAGATGCAGTGACGTCTTTCTGCCACTTCACAGATTGTGCGTCAACTCATTCAGTCATATTTCTGATCGGATTTTATTTAAGGTCACCAGTTCAATCAAATACAGCTTAAGGAGTCAAATGTCCTCATTCGCCAATCTTAATGTAGCCAGGATTGATTTGTGGCTTAAAAAACCACATGTGTGGAAAATAGGAAATGTCCAAATTCTTTTTAGACTAATTCATGGTGGATGACTTTTTCCTTATAAAAAGAACGTAAGTTATCAATTTGATTCAACTGAGGCTAATATTGTAATTGATAAATATTATTAAAGTCAGTTTACCTTAATGAGTCTTTTTTTGTGTACCTTGGATTTCTGGTTTTATAGTAATTTTTTCAGTGGTTTGATTGAATGGATTGAACTGCATTAACCAATTTACTGACTGGCTGTCTTACTGACTGACTGAGTGACTGGTTGATGAATTGATGAAATCAATTTGTTGGTTGGATAGGATGTTTGGGGGAGATTTGTTTTGTAGAAATCAGTGAGGACTGATTCAGACTCTTGATTCTGAGCGATCACCAATTACAAAAGTTGGGATTAACGAGCCGAGAGGAGGTGGCTGTCAATCATAAATAATGACTCAGGTAGAGGTCAGGTGGTAAAGATGGTACAACAGCAGATTAGTTTATAAGTGAAATCTTCTGACCATTTAGGGGAGGAGGTGTTGCATTTTACATTTGTCCCATGGGGTTGGGGCCATCGCCCATGGCGGCAGCAGCATGGTGGGCAGCGGCGAGCGAGAGGGGCGTCCCGTCTGACGTCACCGTGACCTTCTCCTCCTCGCGGCGCTTCAGGCAGGCCGCCTTGGGGTTCAGGTTACGCTCTGGTGAGAGGAAACGAGGCCGCAGGGCCACGATGTGCATGTGCACAGTTGTTTGCAGGTACATGCAAACACGCACACACACACACACACACACACACACACACACACACACACACAAATACATACAAAAGTCATCAAAATCCAAATCAGAAAGTTTTCAAAAAAGTTTTTTAAAAAATTTTACAAAATTTGAAAGTGCGCACTAAAATGTGCATTTTCAGTCTTGCTTTTAATTTAGTGATGATCTGTCTTTTTACCTCATTTTAATATTTTCAGTGTATTGACCCTCTTTTATAATAAACTACTTTTATCTCATTTCCTTTGTACTCATTCTGCACCCATGTAAGCCGAACTGCATTTTTCACATGTAAAAAGTGCTTTTAATGTTGTTTTTTGTCAGATGATTTGAACGGGTAGGTTTGTGTGTCTGTGCGGGAAGTGTCCTGACATTGCTTTGCTCTGTGTTTTTAATATTTTATTGTGCGTTTCACAGAGAAAAGACTTTCCCTCGTGTGGATAAAACAAAACACAATCATAGAATACAAATAAAAGTTGTTTCAATCGGAGTAATGGCTGATGCTGCCCCCTTCTGGACCTTAAATAATCTGCTGAAGGGACAGATATACATGAAATAGCAATACTAACTTTGATATTAATTTGTCTTGGACAAGGTATCTCTAGTCATTGTCTTATCTATTAACACAATGAATTACTAGACAATGAATGGCCAGCGGTATAAGGATAAGGGTGTCTTATGGAATATAATGTGATTTTTAAGCCTTCTGGGAATAAACTGTGAATTAGGGCTATACTAATACATCTGAATTAATCTGATTTGACTAATATAATCCGATCTAATCTAATCCGATCTAATCTATTTGTTATGTTTCATTTTACACTGAATTTCCATTAAGTTAATAAAATAGTCGCATGCACAGGTTTTCAAACTGGTCCACTGGGAAACGGAGTACTGCTGGTTTTCTGTTCTGCAGGTAGTTAACTTACTACATTCAACTGTTGCTCCAATCAGGGAGGTTTTACACCACAAACAACAGGTGAATGTAATGAACTACTTCGCAGAAAAGAAAGCCAACAGTGCTGGTGATACCTGAGGACCTGATTGAGAACCACTGGTTTACTAAACTCTTACATATTACAGGTAAGACATTTAGGTTAGTGCCATCCCAAACCTCCAAATGACGTCTAAATGGTACACACCATCTAGGCTAATGCTAAGCTAAAACATGGTTAAAAAATGAAGGTCTACATGTCTAAATCTTAGCCTAAACAGCTACTATTAAAACAAACATAATTGATGAGCACAACATATGGACTCGCATCATGTATCTTAGATGGTTAAAGTTGTTTGTGCGATACATTTTGCAATAGTTAATTGGCTACTTTGGTCCAAAAGTGGGAGAAATTTAGCTGGATACACTCTGAGCTAGATGAGCGCTAACGTGTAGCTGCCATGTTGAAATTGCTCCTAGACCTCAGTGGTTTAACTCAGTCTGACTAATTGTCTACTACCCTTTTGGTAGTAGACAACTTTTTTTTTTGTTGATTTTTCTCTCCAGTTGTACCCAGCCAATTACCCCACTCTTCTGAGCCATCCCAGTCACTATTCCACCCCCTCTGCCGATCCGGGGAGGGCTGCAGACTACCACGTGCCTCCTCTGATACATGTGGAGTTGCCAGCCGCTTCTTTTCACCTGACAGTGAGGAGTTTCACCAGGGGGACATAGCGCATGGGAGGATCACCCTATTCCCTCCAGTTCCCCCCCGAACAGGCGCCCTGACCAACCAGAGGAGGCGCTAGTGCAGTGACCAGGACACATACCCACATCCGGCTTCCCACCTGCAGACACAGCCCAATTGTGTCTGTGGGGTCGCCTGACCAAGCTGGAGGTAACACGGGGATTTGAACCAGTGATCCCCATGTTGGTAGGCAACAGAATAGACCACTATGCTACCCAGATGCCCCAGTAGTCAAATTTTAAACAATAATAATTAGATTATGACAGCAGAAAAAACTCTTGCTTCAAACGTATCATAACAGTTGCAGGTGATGAACTACTGACATTTCTTTTCTTATTAGCTAAGTTTATTTTGTGGTGTTGAATTCAGCTTAATAGGAACACTAACCTCTCACTTGTTGTTCCAAGCTGAGGATGACGGCCACGGCCTGGTGCAGGATGAGTAACTTGGTCTGAGGTTTGTCGCTTTTCAGGTGAAGCTGCACCATCCGGCCCAATTCCTTAAACGCTTCGTTGATGTCGCGCACACGCAAGCGCTCACGAGCGTTGTTGGCCATCCTCCTCTCCTTCTCCCTCTCCATCTTCTGCTCCGGTGACAGGTCCTCGTCATCATTGTTGCTACGGTGACCAATGAAGCATGACGAGGAGGATGGAGGAGAGAGATGAGGAGTAACAACAATAAGACGGAGAGAAAGTAAAGGACAAAAGGGAGGAGGAGGAAGAGTAGAATTTGAGGATGAAGGTTCAGTTAGTATTTCCATGTGGGAGGAGGTGTGAAGTGGTTACAGACGATATACCCGGATGACCTGTCACTCGGTCAAGTCACGGCACATTATAAGTAGGGCTGGGCAAAAAAATCGATTCAATCGATTTTGGATCGATTTCATTTAAATTTTGCAATATCGATTCACAGGGCATGAGATCGATTCCCCCCTCCCCCCCAGCAGTCTCGTGTGTGTTGAAGCAGCGGCGCGGTTACGTCAGGTTGACGTTCAAGCACACGAGCGCGCAGACACGAAATGGCCGACGCAGGTAAAACTCCGCTCAGCAAGCTGTCCCAACTGAAGTCTGATGTCTGGAACCATTTCGGATTTAAAACAACAAATGACAAAGAGCTGGATAAAACCAAAGTGGTTTGCAAGATCTGCCAAGCGGAGGTCAGTTATTGTAGAAATACTACAAACCTCAGGAACCACTTGACAAGGTATCACACTATGCTAACGTTAGCTTCCGACAACAAGCAAAACAAAAGAAACCGTGGCACTCACTAACATTACCAGCCGATTCTCCGCGGGCCATAAAGATAACAAGAGGCCATCGCAACTTTTGTCACAGTAACAGGACTTGACTTGAGACAGTTTAAGTTTGCTTTTAGTTTTGTTACCATTAATATTATTTTTGCACTTTAAGAAACAAGGCATTAATGCAATTTGCAGTGATGGAATGTTGCAGTTCAAGTACACTTTCACTTGCAATTCCTTTCCAATTCAAAATTGCACTTTTGAGACTTAAGACAGTTTTGTTTACAGTTCAAGTTTAAACTGTCCAATTTACAAGGTTGCACTTAAAACTTGTTGTTTATGG
Organism: Lampris incognitus; assembly: GCF_029633865.1. Lineage (NCBI taxonomy): Eukaryota > Metazoa > Chordata > Actinopteri > Lampriformes > Lampridae > Lampris > Lampris incognitus. Next base: position 8,231,986 of record NC_079222.1, on the reverse strand, counting down.
TGAAGAGAAAAAATAAAGTACATTTGTATTTTGTAACACAAGAGTTGAGCCATTTTCATTATTTAAGAGCAGATTGAATCGAATCGTGATTAATCGATTTAGAGCCTCATGAATCGAAATCGAATCGATTTAGGAAATTGGCCACAATACCCAGCCTTAATTATAAGTGACACAAACTGCACATTTGTATCACCATCAACAACAGTGTCACCATCATCATCATCATCGTTACCTCCACCATCATGTAAAGATCTCTAGGTTTGGGTTCCAAATGTGTCAGAAGTTTGACATCCTCCAGGTGAAAGATATAAACATTTTTTCTGTTTATCCCAGCAGGAAGATGGAAGTGCACAGATGCGCACAGGAAGGGAAATTAGCCCCGGCAATAGATTTGGCACCCAGAAAATGGGAACCAAATTGATAAACTGAACTGTTTTTATTAACACTTAATTTTTACATTAATCTGTTCATTCATGTGTTGAGTGAGAGCTCGTCAACTAGTACACGAGCATTCCTGTCCCTTGCCTCTTTTGCAGGTATGTGATCTTGTCTGCCAGTTTAATACGTCAGTAAAAAAAGTTAAGCTGACTCAACTACAGCCTATTTATTATCTGTGCTTTAATTTACTAACTTTAGCAGATGTTTTGTGTCCACAGAAACTTGAAAAAGTCAGCAGATAGCTATGAATGTAATGTTAAGTGGCTTCCCACTTGCTTTATCAGGGATGGTTATGTAATGAATATGAATAATATACTTATCATTTGATTTCTGCCAAATGCTATTACAAGAAAATGCTCATTTCCCAACCTGAATGCGTAGTATCACTTCTTTGGGGAGGTCGAATGTGGGCTACTCTCTTGCGTGAGAAACAGCTAAAACCAGGCTCAAGACCATGGAGAGATTGGAGAGCCAACTGCGAATTAGGCTGCGTGTCCACTAGAAATAAGCCGGGTTTTTTTCCCCCCCACTCTGGTTTCAATGAAAGAGAGATGTGCTGCTCCTCCAACAAGGGCAAGAAAAATATTCTAACTACAGAGACGTAGCATAAGTCACCGTCCGCTCAGCACGGCGCGCAAATCGGTTAACGAACAGATAAATAAATGAATACATAAAGACAGCCCTGGTGGACACGGAGTCTAAGAACGCAGGGATGCCCGGCTTCGTGGAAACGTGCTATCGTTGTTGTTTTTTTAGCTGTCTCCCATCACACTTGGTCACTTCATCAAAGTCCAGAGGCTGGGTTCCCAAAACACTTGCAACGCAAAGTCGTTCCTTGTCTCCTTTCTCTCCAGAGCTGTTAAACATGCGTGTCATCGACTGTGCGGCACAGAATATAGATTTGTGACAGGCAGTGAGTATTATAATTAGCTCCCCCCCCTCCCCTGAGTATGGCCTTCTAAAAAAAAAGACATCTTAGACAGACAGTGAACAGGGAACTCCGACAGCCACGTTACTTCCCCGTCTCTCTGCCGTCATTCCTGTCAATCTCCGCCCGGGTCTCTCCTGAAATATACCTCCGATTTTGCAATTTCTGCTCCTCTCCAAAAAGATGCAGAATGGTCAAACCTGATTTTTTTCTTTTCTTTTTGGGGTTGATTCCACCTTCAGATTGTGCAAACAAAAAAAAGAGAGACTCTAATTTTCTCACTCCCGAGACCTACTAAGCATCCACATTTACAGATCCCATTTCTCCACATAAGAGCGCTCAACTGAGTATCAAATTTGGGGTTTGTTTTCTGTCTCGCGGAGAGATTTTATCAGTGAGGAGTGTGGGAACAAGGAACTTCTCTGAGCATGAAAGCATTTTGGGAAAAAAATAAAAAAATAAAAACAAAGCGAACACGTGTGTCCCAGCCCAGCTGAGGTTTTTGATTGAAGCGAACGTCTGAGATGGACGGGGTTACCTAGATATTGACCTATCAATAGCTTTGAGATCCTTGACGTCAGGCTCCTCCTTCTTGGGCTCCAGGGCCTTATGGTCCTGCAGGACGTTCTCGTCTCCTTCGTCCTCAGACTTGATCTCTGAGCTCACAGAGGAGGTGCTCTGGCCTTGGAGGCCTCCTGACAGTGCTGGGGAAGGGGGGTAGGACAGAGGACGAGGGGAGAAAGGAGAAAAGAGGAGAATAGGGGTTAAAAAGGTGCACCACCTAATAGATAAATACAAGATTTTTTTTTTTAATTTGGCTTTGTGTGCTTTAATTTGTTCTTTAAAGGTGTGTGTGAATGTGTGTGTATGTGTGGGGGGGTCACATTAACCCGGAGAGAAGAGACATGGGCTTGTGACCCAAAGGTTGCTGGTTGGAATCCAGATCAGCCCATGAAAAGTCAGCAGGGAAACAGAACAAGAAAATTTTCTCCCCGACCTTTGAGCAAGGCATTTAACTCCCAATCGCTCCAGGGGAGCCATCCAATGGCCTACTGTTAAATGCTCCAGTTGTCCTGGGCTGCTCCCAGTGGCCACGATAGAGGACGGGTTATAAACTGGGCAGTGACCAGTAGTAGAGGGCTATGGTTGCAAACTGGGCAGCTTACAAGCTTTCAGCTTGTTTATATGAATTTTGTGACTGCTTCATCTAAGTAAGATGTGTACTTAACTAACCTTCTTCAATCTAAACCAGTATCATTTTATTTTCAAGAAAGCTAATAGTAAAAAGCAAAAAAAAAAACACATTTTCCTATTCATTAATCCATTTATATATATATAATACTTTATTTTGCTGGGAGTTAAAACGACAGACGAGGAAAAGGAGGTGAAAGAAGAAAGCGAGTATATAGAGAGGAAGGAAGGCGCAATGGGGGAGCACGAAAGGGTGTAGGTGGGGAGAAAGTCCGGTAGGTTGGCAGAGGAAAGAGGGTGGAGATAAGAGGGAGGAGGAGATTGGAAAGAGGGAGGGAGAGGATTGAGGTGGGGGCAGAGAGGATGGGTGAGGAGTGGGAGACCAGAGGAGTGGAGTGGAGGAGGGGAGAAACAAATAGGGGAGGGGATTTAAAAAAAAGAAAAGTTTAAATTAAACCTGAATGTGTGTTTGACTTTATGAATTTATTGAATTACAGTCATGTCATTTTGGAAATGTTTGTTTTCCTACATCCTTAACTAGTTAAAGCTAAGCCTGATGCTCGAATTCGTCTATTTAAAGTTGCCTAGTTTATTTATTTTCTTAAACAATGAGCAGGGTTTTTCCAGATCCAAAGATCCAGAAACGGGGGGGGGGGATAAAGGGGGTGGGGTGTCTGAGAGATATTGTCGTACCGGAGGCCCCGTCCCAGTACAGGAGTTAAAAAGATGGAAGTTGGGATTTGTATTTCTATGTTACACATTTTCCTCACAGGTAGCATGAACTTTCGACACACGGGTCTCCAAGACCATATCCCACTGAGGCGATAATGTCTGTGAGGTCCGATCAGTCCATCCGGTTATCCGATAATACAGCCATCTCCCTGTTTGGCTCCATCAACAAACTTAAGTTCCTCTCCATCAAGAGCCAAACCAATTATTCCATTCTCCTCTCAAGTAAAAACAATATCACCATCCCTTCTCCTCCTAAAGTACAGCAACATCTCCTCCGTGGTTAGTCCAATTTCTCCTCTAGTTAGATTAAATCCAGATTTAAGATTAAATCCTGCCCAGCTGGATGTGTGGGCAAAATTTTGATCGAGTTCAGTCTACTGTGTCAGAATCATCCCAGTTTTCAATTAGATTTCACCTGACTTTTGTTTTTTCTCCTCACTAATCTCTGTTCTAAATCTGGACAATCGTAGATAAAAACATCTCTACATCTCACTCCACCTTTCCTTTCATAACATGAGGAACACCAAAATCTCTTCTTGTTTCTTCTCTAGGTAAGATCAAATTGAAATTTAAAATCAAATCCAGTCCCCTTGAACATTTGAGCTAAACCTCGATCCATCATTCTGGACAGGTTTTGGCCACTCTACTACGACTACTTTCGGCTGCTGCTGTTAGGGATCGCCACAGTGGATCGTCCATTTCCATCTCATCTTGTCCTCTGCCCTGCCAACCACCTGCATTTCCTCTCTCACCACATCCATAAACCTCCTCTTTTCTTTGTCTTTTCCTCTTCCCTGGCAGCTCCATCTTCAGCATCCTTCTCCCAATATAGCCAGCATCTCTCCTCCAGAGTGGTTTCAGCCACTCTGTCAGATTCAAAGACATCATCCATATACTCCAATAGATTTAATTTTACCACATATTCTTAACATTTCTATTTCATTTTTTAAAAATATTGGCGAATTACGAACTTAAAAGGAAAATCTTATACGAGATCAAGTCACTCCACCACCACATATTTGACAAACATTCCCTCAAATTTAGCAAACACTCCTACAAAGGTTGTGACACAAATTCCACTCTTGTATTGCAAAATCTGATTTGAGGAACAGTTCTGAACCTTGGTCGGTACTCTTGTTTTCTGTTTGAGTTAAATAAAAAGAAACAAAACCGAAAAATCCCCACAGCTCTGTTAATCTTTGGTGTCCCATCACCTCCCCAATTTTAGTCTCATAAGTAGAATCAGCTCTTCTTATCCCCCCCAAGACTTATCCATAGCTCCCCCTCCTTTTCCGCTGGTTGGATTAAATCCAGATTTAAGATCAATCCAGTCCAGATGAAGGATTTGTGCAAAACTTTGATCAATGGTGAGGGATAGGGTTCATTCCAGTGTCAGAAAAAAAGGTGACGTCCACATTCGTCACCTTCTCCTTGTTACTACTGTCCCAGTCTTAATGTAAGAATCTGGTCTGATTATTAAAACTACTGAAATGTTTTGAGGGATCTGAAGGGAAACATCTCTGAAACACCTCTACTTCCCAGTGTGCTAGTTCTTTGTATACAACCATCCCATTCTTCTCATTTGTAACATCAATATAATAACCTCTTTTTCCCAAATCACAGAAATTTCACCTCCTCCTCTTTCTCCTCTAGCTAAGATAGAATCCCGATTAAAGATCGAATTCGGTCCAGTTGAATGGCTGAATGAATCCCTTGAGCCATGACTGAAGACCTGAGTTCTGTCAGATTTTTAACTTTACGTCCTATTCCTTTCACTTTTGTCCCATTGTTCAAATAGTCTTAAAGATGAACTGCAGACTTTGGGACACTATAAATGCTAGTGAGCAAAGTGGATATTTCACTGTAACAATCACGCTAACTTCCTCTTCAAGCCAGTGCACGGAAATCCAGACGTAAACATTGTAGCTGTCAAAATATTATAAATTAAGATTGTCCGAACATCGTTGAAGGTAATAACCCTTGTCAACAGTCAGTGGGGTCTAATAACATCATCTTTATCTGCACGATTAAAATTATGAATGTGAAAAATCCCATGTTTGTTTTCATGCAAAAGTTTTCTAGTCAAATACTAGTTCATATCCGTATCACCACCTCTCCTTTATCCTAGGTCACATGCATTACACCTCTCATCTCTTCTCCTAGATAACCTTCTCCATGGTTCTTCTCCCTCTTGGTCTTTTAGATGTTACCATCTCTCTCACTTGGTGTCACTGAGCATCTCCCCCTCTATCTATTCTGCTCTCTCATATAACCACAAAATGTCTCCCCTTAGTCCACATAAATAACACCTTCTTTCTCTCCTCCAAGGTAAAGTTAAGATCACCTCCCCTTTCCTCCTCTGCAATGATGTTTGAAAATTGTACTCCCAAAATTTACTTAAGTGTCAGAGACAACCCTACAGCCTGAAGTTATTACTGATGTAATGTCATATAAAACGTTCAAGCTAGTGTGGCCACACAAATAGCTTGGTAAATAACCAGTTAGCAAATTTACATTACAGTTTGCTCCATTTTGTGTCCCGCCAGCCCCATTTTGAGTATCAATCGGTATCCTTTCCCCTGGCTCCATTTAAATCACATCCATATCGCCTCCTTCGGTTCCTTTGGTTAGATTAAATCATGTCCAGTGGTGTGTTTGTTCACAAGGTGGCTATAGAGAACTTGTTTCCATTTTATCAGAGAAATGTCTACTTTGTTTCTGTTTGCCGGTCATTTGCATTCAAACTGCCCTTTCTTATCCTCAGTAACTTTAACTCCTTTCTGTCCTCCTAGATCATGTCCATGTCGACTCCTTCCAGATAACATCCATCTTTTCTCTTTCTCCCCCTAGATTGCATCCATGTCCTCCTCACGCTCCATATCTCTCTTCTCTAAATCGCATCCCTATCTTGTCTTTCTCTTCCTAGATCATATCCATATCTCCTCATCTCTGTCCCCCTAGATCATGTCCATGTCTCCTCCTCTCTCTCCACCTAGATCATGTCCATATCTGTTCCTCCTCCTAGATCATGTCCATATCTCTTCCTCATCCTAGATCCTGTCCATATCCCTTCCTCCTCCTAAATCATGTCCAGCTCTTCTTCCTCCTAGATCATGGCCTGTCTGTTTCTCCTCCTAGATCATGTCCATATCCATATGTCCTCCTCTTTCTCCTCTAGTTAAAACAAAATCCAGGTATAAGATTAAATCCAGTCCAGATGGATGTTTGAGCAAAACCTTGATCCAGCGTTCAGTCCATAACATCAGACACAAAGATGGTGTCCAAGCAGTTCATTACCTTCCATCATCTTACCTTTTATTTACCTTTTATTCCCCTAACTAATGTTCCACTTCATTTTTCAAAAGTGATATTATAATTTATATGGGAACCTCAACACAGGAATCCTGAACTTTAGAAATTCACTCCACTGTGCCAGAAAACCATCTCTACATTTCCACGTGCTAGTATTTTGAATCCATATATTTCCTCACAGATCACATAACAGCACCTCCTCTTTCTCTGCAAATTACAATTAAATCCAGTCCAGTAGATTATTTACGCACAACCTTGATCCATGATCAAGGGCCGAGTTCAGTCCACAGTCTCAGAGACAAAGATGTTGGGATAAAATTCCTTAAGATTTCACCTTACCTTGTAGTCCTGTCACCATTGTCCTGGTGTTAAGGTGAGAGCATGGCTGAATTATGATTCTAATAAGAAAACCTTGAGCAAGAGACATTTACTCCACCGTGTCAAAGAGAGAGAGAGCTCTCACAAAGTTACATAGGTTTTCCAATGCAATATACCCGTGTTAAACCCCAACCCGATCCTGTCCTCCCACATTTTCCAGTCTTAATATGAGAACCTCAGCAGTAAAAGCAAATACTGTATAACAGCTGGGCAACTGTGTGCCATGGAGTGGCTAGGCATGATGTTCCTTCCAACCAATCGCCACACCAAGTGATTTCAATGGACGTGTCACAATCATGCAGTGTCTGGTACATCAGATGAACAAGTCTCTGGCTGGAAAATAGCGCCTGAACGGCATATCAGATACACAATGTACTAGGTAAGTTAGAGAAATGTTTGACGTCCAAGTTGTGACGTAAACTTAACCTTACATCTCTTGAGGAAAAGGTAGACGATACTCAAGTCGATGGTAAGAGAACAGTTACGGCATTAAAATATTTACAAGTATTTCGTGTTATCTTCATTAATCCAGCCAGAACCAATAACAGCTTTGCAAATGACTTTTGAAATGCAGGCCGAAAGGCCAAAAGCAAGGTTAGCTTTTGGACTAACGCCATCATGTGTTCTCCTCCCAACCAATTGCTGGTGAACGCTAACCAAGTCGGGGGAAAAAAGCGCCACCATTTCACAAAGTCGGATCTTCCAATTTCCTGAGGACCAAGCGAACGCATCATTAGTCTCTCCCCCTTAGTTGAAGGTGCAGTCATTGAAATGATCACAAGTGGTGACTGGTTGGAAGAAAAACCTGCATACACTTGACACTACATTGCACACATCTGCCTGGGTGTGCAGTATAGCATAGGTCAGTGGTGCTGTCTGACCTTGTGCCACAAAGGGCCGTGTGTATGCAGGTTTTCTTTCCAACACTATACCAGCTGGTTTCACAGTTTAGTCCTCCCCTGTCCGGCTGAAGGTGAGTTAATTAGTGTAATCAGGGGGCGTGACGTCGGGCGGGAATGAAATCCTGATTAGACATGGCCCTCCATGACATGATCCGGCACCACTGATATACGTAGGTCCTTAGTGTAAACTCCTTTCTTAGAAGAAATATCTCCCACATTTCTATTTGAACGACATTCCTCTCGAGTCTGTTATAATAAAAATGCAGCGTATGTCGCATATTCAGTAAGTGTTCAAACTGTACTGTTGTGCAGAGTTGGTAGTTTGAATCCAACTGTGGGCAAGTCCTCATAGCGATGTTCCTGCCGTGGTTAGGGCATTGTTGTGACCTGGATCCAGGTTTTTCAGCTGGAGTCCTTGTTCAGTGAGCTTAGAGGACTTGGTGTAACATGGTTGGGACGGTCAGTGTGTTATATCTCCTCGGTATGATCTCCCTCCTCGGGAAAGGTCTCCTCAGAAACATGAACCGCACCCTTTTCGAGCGGTGAGTTACAAACGACAGTAGTGTGCAGTGGGTTTATGGTTGGGGCTATGCTGGTAGTTGGTGGAGTATTATCAGAGCTGTTAATACCTGTTTGTATGTTTGTTCGTGTGCGTTTCTGAAAAGGTGTGATCGACAAAACACACGCAACTCAGACACACACGGGGGCGTTGTCCCAAACTTTCGTTTTCCTCCTCCGACCAAGAACTCCTCCAATTTTTCCACTTCTCTCATCCCTCTCTCACACCCCATCTCCCCCCATCTCCCTCTCTTTCTGGCTCACTCTACATCCTCTCTCTGTCTCTCTGTCTCTCTGACCCCATCTTTTCTCTCTGACCCCATCTTCTCTCTCTCCCCCCTCTCTGACCCCATCTTCTCTCTCTCTCTCACTCTCTTCTCTCCCCCCTCTCTACCCCATCTTCCCCCCCCCCACACACACACACACACAAAGCCAGTCTTTATCTGTGTGGAACTGTCACTGGGTTGCTGCCAGTTTCTCAGTCAAAACAAAACAAACAAACAAACAAACAAAAAAACCCCTACAACTCTACTGTGCTCCATTGCCAACAGTCTCGCTCTCTCACACACACACACACGGCCTACTGTCGGCAATTTTGATTCGCTGTCTGCCTTACAGTAGGCATTTTGTTTACTAATTTGCGTTAGGGCCTGTGTGTGTGTCTGTGTGTGTGTGTGTGTGTGTGTGTGTGTGTGTGTGTTGGCCTCTGTCACTCTTCATACAACAGCTGCTTCTTTACATTTACAGCAGGACTGAATAAATTAAAATACAGCAGGACTGAATAAATTTAAAACTGTGGTAAAGAACTGGGGCTGGCTGGGACCAGGGGAAATGTGTATGTGCAAATTTTGCATTTCTGGTATCTTGGAGTCAAAACAAATGTATTTTCCCAAGCTTGTTCTTCCATATCACGCATCAATATTTTTTCTTTTGTTGTGGCTCTCAACTTCTACCTCCTTGCTAGCGGTCATATCCAGTGCTTGTGCTCTTAAGAGCTGGAGCCACTTCTGTCAAACTTAGTGTCCCACCAGATAAAGGACTAAAATGTGAATGAAAAGTTAAAGATACGGTTGACCCTTTTTGGCCTTTTGATTGGTCCACAGACCCACCAACCAGGGGGCTAATGTCCTTCAGTTTGACATATGTGTTGCTAATGTCCTACGTTATTATTTTTTGACCCTCCCCTTTTTTCTCCCCAATTTTATCTGGCCAATTACCCCACTCTTCTGGTTCCGTCATGGCCGCTGCTGCACCCCCTCTGCCGATCCGGAAGGGTTGCAGACTACCACATGCCAGCTCTGACACATGTGGAGTCGCCAGCCGCTTCTTTTCACCTGACAGTGAGGAGTTTCACCAGGGGAAGGTAGCACGTGGGAGGACCACACTATTCCCCCCAGTTTCCCCTCCTCCCTCGAACAGGCGCCCCGACCGGCCAGAGAAGGTGCTCGTGCAGCGACCGCACACATACCCACATCCGGCTTCCCACTCGCAGACATGGCCAATTGCATCTGTAGGGACGCCCGACCAAGCCGGAGGTAACACAGGGATTCCAACCAGCGATCCCCATGTTGGTAGGCAGCGGAATAGACCGCTATGATGCCCTTTCTTTTATTTTTAAAGAAAATCATGATCTAAATTCGAAATAAAAGTTTTGGTTTTTTTTCCAGTGGGTTTTTAAGGGAAACAGACTGTCTGAGGTGTAATGGTGCAATGCTAACTGAACTCATGTTTCAGTCCACACCTTTCTCAGCTCACAACAAAAAAAGTTAATTTTCTTAACATTATTTCATTAAACTCGTTCTTTAAGATCTTCATCAGTCATCACAAATAAAAAAGACATGACTGAAAACAGTCAGCGATTTCCCATGATAGTTTTAATTTCGAGATTATGTGATGAGCTCTCAAAATGTTCAACACAACTTGGCAAGACTCCCTTATTAACCTTAACCTTATTATTATGGGCACCAAAATTATTATCAGACAATTTGAATTCAGCAAATTTTAGACATTGATCTTCTTTGGTTCTACAGATAAAGACAACACTCTGGCATTGTACGCAAGGTCAGATTACTGGCATTGTATTTGATATTATGGTCCACACTATACACAGCGCTACAGGGACTAAAGACCTCAAGATCATCTGCGTAGAGAATTACCAGTCAAGAGAATTACCAGTCAAACACCCAGTGTTACAGGCTTTCAATTGCTTTGACAGATCACCAATATATAGACTAAAAAGAACTGGGGACAATAGTCCCCCTTATCTGACACCATTGCTAACCCCAAATGGTGTTGAGACACTATTACCCCATTTCACTTGCATAGTCTGGTGGGCATACCAATAAGCCAGTATTCTTCACTATGTATTTGGGTACCCCTCTTTGACTCAATTTAACAAACTGTGTGTTTCTTGCTGTGAGGCGACAGTGCTAACCACTGTGCCACCGTGCTGTCCAATTGCCACATGACATGTTTCATTTCATGTTAACAGTCATTTCATCACCAATGTGAACAGTTTTTAGTTTAAATATGCTACGAGGAGTTTTTGATTATTCAACTTCCGCAGCCCCCCTGTGGACAAATGCAGTAACAAAACAACTTCCTCATAGCAAAGATCATTCAACCTCTGGTAGCTTGAGTATTTGCTTTGAAAAGAGTGTGAGATGAAGTGCTATTTTAGGAAAAAGAAGAAGCTGTTAAGGAGATATACAGCTATGAGGTTATGTATCTCTAATTGTAGCTCGGTAGCTCAGTGACGTTAATTGTTTTGTCATATTTTGCAGCGACTCAAATATGGATACAATCATTTTAAACTGGTATTCAGCATAATCTCATCTTCTCTCTAATGGTCTCATTTGATTATATTGGCCATGTAAAGACATGGGGAATTAAATGGAGACTGATAAGTAATCAGTGAAAAACTGCTCGTAGCGGTATTAACTACCTTCAACAGTGATATTATAAAGATATACCTTATTTTATGTGCTTTGCTTTCATGCAGGTTTTAGGTGCTGCCTGTGTCTATTTGGAAGTGCATAAGATATTAGATTAGCACAGGAGAAATCCAAACAATTTTTGCATTTTTCACGCACACACGCCCACACACATACACACTTATAAAATGGTTATGTTGGAAATAAATCAAATATTTTAAAGTAAAAATGTATATTAATGAATGTGGAGGGACTGTAATGCTGCCAGTAGGGTTTATGTGTTTTCAGCTTATCCGGACCCCCCCCCCCCCCCGCGAAAACCAAAAACAAAAACGTGTTGCTGGGTGAAATAGACTATTATTTCAGAATTTCAAAACTTGGAGACAGTAAAAACCAGAATCGTCTCCCTGACAGATTGACACGTAACAATGATAAATGTCATTTCATTACCTTAAGAATGCCATGTTTCCGACCACAGAAGTGTTCCTTCAACACTGAGAAATTTCACATCGAGGGATTTTATTACCAACTACAATTTAACATTAACTATGCATGCCACTGTGAATGCCTATGGGTGCACATGGCACAATTACTAGTGTGTGTGTTTGCATGTGTGTGTGTGTATCTGCTCATCTGTGTGAATGTATGGGTGAATGATCAGGCGAATGGGTAAGGGATAAAATGATAAGAAGGGATGAGAGAACTAGAGGAGGATATAAGAGAGAGAAAATAAAGGAGCAGCGGCCTGGACAGAAGGAAAAAGAGCAGAAAAAGCCACAACTCTGCCACTGCACCTGCCAAAAGCAGTTTAATACCATTTACAACCAATACTCTGTGGATGACTTCAATTATATTTGCGTCTCTGTGTGTGTGTGTGTGCGCGTGCGAGTGTGTAGGAAGGCCGTGTCTCGAGTTTTGTGATCGTTAATGCTCAAGTCGAGTGTGTTTGTGTGACTCAGTTGTCTAAATAGTCAGTATGTGTAGGCAATGTGCATTTGTATGGACGCATGCATGTGTATTGTGTGTGTGCATGTTCATATGACTATTGGAGAGCATGTGTGTAAGTGTGCATATGTAAAAGAACAATCTGAGCATGTTAGCATGTGGTCACGCATACACACATGCATGTGTGTATGGCAATGTGTGTGTGTGTGTGTGTGTGTAGCAGTCTCTTTTTACAGCTCTCAACACCTCATTACACTCTTGGCTTGCGACGGCATTCACTGAAACTTGTTGCCAAGAAAGTCATTTTCAGACCTTTAAAACGGGCTCAGGGCTAATTTGCGCCGCAGCACGCAGTCATATACAATTTCCTCCTACATATTCATATCACAAATATATTTACTCTTGTCATTAACCCATCGCTACTTGGGCACTTAACTTGCAGGTTGCCAACAATTTTATGTAAGCGTGGCCAGAGTCCCTTGGAAAAACAGAACCTGGATTAAACGGGATGTCTTGGCCCTCTTGCGTGCTGAAGCAGGGCCATGTGGTGGTTTTGCTACGGTTCTGGGAGCAGGCGAGTCCTACCTACTCTCCTATCCAAGAACGGAGTTAATTTTCCTCGACCAGATATTTGCAACACTGTTGCTTTTGCGTCATGATCTCGTACTACTCTTCTGTTGTCTCCTTCTTTGTCGTCTCTCTATTTTCTTCTTCTTCATTTTTTTCTTTCCTTATCTTCTTTTCTCTTTCCTTTTGTTTCGCTCCCGTTTTTTCTTATGGATTTTTGCCGTTGAATTTTTCTTGTTCCTCTCGGCTGATTTCTTGGGTTTCTTCTTCACCATCTTTTTGTTCTTCTCAACTGGGTTCTTATCATTGGGTTTGATTTCTTTTGTTTTTCTTCTCAGTTCTTTTTGTTAGTTTCTTCTTTACTTCTTTGTTTTATTCTCATTCCTCTGATTTTATCCCTCTTTTTTCCTTTTTTTTGGGATTTCTTCTTGTTGTTCTTCTACTTTGTTTTCTTCCTCGTCATTATTAATTTTTGTTTTTTTGGAATATTTGTTCCCCTGTTCCTTTTTTATGTCTTAATCCTTCTATTTTTTCTGTTCTACATTTATACTTTTTCTCTCATTTGTTCTTTGGCTTCTTCTTCTTCTACATTGTTTTCTTGGTTTCTTCCTGATCTCCATTGTTACTTTCCTTCTTTTCATCTTCCTCCTTATTTTGCTGTTCATCCTCTTTGTCTTCCTCTAATTAACCAACTAATCTACTACTACTACTACTGCTACTACTACTACTGCTGCTACTGCTACTGCTACTACTTTCAGCTGCTCCTGTTAGGCCAACTAATGACGTCCTATAATGGATTGTCATCTTGACGGGGCCATCTTCATCCACTGATCCTAATCTCACTTTCTCCTCTCTTTCCTCTCAAAAGTCACCATCTATTGGGGTTAAAACACAATCATTTGTAGTAAATAGTGTACTTTTATACCACATTTACAGTGAGAGCAGGATAAGTGGTTCAGATAATGGATGGATGGATTTACAGTATTTCTGGCGGTACGGTGGCGCAGTGGTTAGCACGGTCATCTCACAGCAAGAAGGTCCTGGGTTTGAGCCCTGGGGTTGTCCAACCATGGGGGTCTTCCTGGGTTGTCCTCTGTGTGGAGTTTGCATGTTCTCCCCGTGTCTACATGGGTTTTCCTCCGGGGGCTCCGGTTTCCTCCCACAGTCCAAAGACATGTAGGTCAGGTGAATCAGCCGTACTAAATTGTCCCTAGGTGTGAATGTGTGTGTGTGTGATGGTCCTGTGATTGTCCAGCGGCCTGTCCAGGGTGTCTCCCTACCTGCTCCCAATGACTGCTGGGATAGGCTCCAGCATCCCCGTGACCCTGAGAGCAGGATAAGGGGTGTGGATAATGGATGGATTTACAGTATTTCTGTTATTCAGATGAGTTATTTCTTGTTGTCATTGTCACAGTTGTTGTTTTTTCTAAATGTGCGATGGCTGTCATCCTGATATCAGTGACTATAGCAGGGCAGTATTACTAGCTTGGACTTTCTTGTGTATGTTTTCCTTGTATATTTACGCTGTGAGCAAGTTATTGATGTGAATTGTTGATATATAACTGATTGCTGGACAGGGGCGCTGTATACACAATGTTTTGGCCAGCTTTCACCCGTGTGGATCAGGGATTTGGATGTTGATTGGCTCACAGCAGCTATGTTAGGCCTGATTTATGCTTCTGCGTAGAATCGACGCCGGTGATCCAGCGTAGCCGCGTACCCTACACTGGCGGTTACGCCGGCGCTTGATGTGCACCCCTCCAAAAATGTAACTACAAGTGGCGGCGACGTGCGGCTACGCAGACCGTGACTACTGTGATTGGTCCGCTCGGTAGCATCACATTTCTGGCTGCTTCTTCTTCTTCGTCTGCTCCTTCTTACAAAATGGTAACCACGGACCAAATCGAGGGAGATACTACTTGAGGAAGTTCACAAATATGCACATTTGTACACTCCGTCTCCTCCAGCGCCCTCTCTCTTTTGTGCGTAGCATGGATTCCAGTAAAAGTAACTGCTGTCCAAGATTTAGCTCAACTCCAGTATGATCCGTCCAGTGTCAGTCGCCGTTGTTTGAGGCACATGAAGAAACTTCTGCTGTCCATGAGAAACTCAGCGTAGTGGCATAGAAACCCCACTGCCAACTAGTGTCTTGGCAGTGTAACTGCAGAGCGAAGCAGACACACCAGCACACAAGTATGAACGCTGACAACCGTGTAGGCCACTTGTGTAGGCAACGGTTTAGGCTCTGCGTAGATTCTACGCACAAGCACAACTACCTTTAGGGCTTAAAGTGTGTGTTAAGAGGTGTGTGTGTGTGCGCGCGCGAGCACAATTTAACAACAGAAAAAAAACCTTGCTAATGCCTTACTTTACAGTGGTTGCTTATGTCCCCACAAACCTTATAAACACATACACACACACACGTCTATTCATGACCGAACATTGTAGCAAATGTCAGACACAATTTATTTTCTCTTTCTTTCTTTTTCTTTCTTTCTTTCTTTCAGTAGCTGTGTGTACTTGCAGATGTTCGTCTATATGAATGACTTCTATCTGACTCAAGCGTCCACATGAGCCATTTACATGTACATCACACGCTATGATCCGTTCCAAGTGTTTAAATGTGCAACACATGTAGTCCCAACATAACTTCCGCGGACCACTTCTGACCACTATCCGCCATGTTTGTTGCTTGTCAAAAGCCTGACACAAAAGATCATGTGCACAAAGTGCACAATCACCCCGACTGAAGAAGTAGTCGCACAACTGTTGACATGGCTAGTTAACAGGTAGAGCTCAGTCGGATAACTTCCAGTTTACGTGTCCGTATGGAGGTTAGTCTTTCCAATCGAGCCATCAGTCAGACCGCTATCAAGAGTATCTAACTGCATGCTAACATGCTACCTACTGACACACCAACAACACTGACTCACACATTCACTTATCCTATCTACCTACTGACACACCAGTGACACTGACTCACACATTCACTTATCCTATCTACCTACTGACACACCAGTGACACTGACTCACACATTCACTTATCCTATGTCTACTCATGTGTTTATTACATCTCTCTCTCTCTCTCACTCTCTCTACCTCCATGAAAACAAAACTGTTAGCACTGGAGATGCTACACTTTTCCCAGTCCCAGCCAGCACCCTCTGATTAGCATGATATCAGCATGCAGAACGCCAACGAGTAAATGTAGGAAACTTATTTTAGCCCTCAACAGAACAGGCCTGCTCCCTTACTGAAGTGGAGGAGCCTGCTGGAGGGAGGGCCTTGCCCCTGCAGAGTCCATCACTTTTATTAAGAGCACATTTGAATGATGCTGTAAATGAGGAGGTGTGTCTTTGTTTATATTTCTGCACCAAGCCTAACACCTTCACATTTATATTACTGTATGTAGGTCCTTTTTTCTGTTAGAGGTACTGTTGTCTGTGTACCATGTGTATCAGTATGTACTGTGGTACTATGTTAGTACTGTTGTCTGTGTACCATGTGTATCAGTATGTACTGTGGTACTCTGTTAGTACTGTCAGAGGTACTGTTGTCTGTGTACCATGTGTATCAGTATGTACTGTGGTACTATGTTAGTACTGTTAGAGGTGTTGTTGTCTGTGTACTATGTGTATTAGTACATGTACAGTATGTATGTAGCGCAATGAGAGAGGAGTTTATTTTGGAGACTACTACCCGAGTCCCACTTTCCACTCCTCGGGGATTTTACTCTCAGTGGCCAGCATGTTTGGGAGCACTTAGATCTGCAAGAGCAGCTTCTCAACAATGAGGTCTGTTAGAGGTACTGATGTCTGTGTACCATTTGGGTCAGTATATACTTTTTTAGTATGCTAGCTGTCAGTATGGTTTTTACCAATGTGTCATGTGGGTACCATGTGTGTCCCTGTGTTACGGGTTCGGTCGGTGTAAACTGTGATGTTCTGTACATTTGTAATATGGCTGCCCCACTCTCACCAAGCCTGATTCACATAAACGCAGCATCCCTGATGAGTAAAGCGACCCTCTGTGGTCGACACGGGCTCCACGAAACGGTTTAGCACAGCGATAACCTTTCATTTTACACAGGTAATAACCACAGTCATGTCTGTCTATAATAAACAAGAGACCATCACATAAATAGATGAAAGCAAAAAAAAGATGAGAAGGGCCTTACCACGGTAGGGATCGGGCTGGCTGAGGTCCGGCGAGGTGGCAGACTGAACTGGCAGCTGAGGCACCGCCACCTGACCTGGCATGGAGTGTCCCGCACGCAGACCACCGACACCACTGGCTTCCTCTCTATGAGAGCCCACCTGGAGGGAGGGAGGGAGGGAGGGAGGGAGACAGAGAGAGAGAGAGATTGTTTAGTTTCCTGTTGTGTAACACTGCAGAACAGACAGGTGAAGACAGACAGTTAGATATTAAGGTAGTAGAAATGTATTTATAAAAAAAAATGACACATTTTCTTCCATATGTTATAAATACCATAAGCGGGCCCACTCAGATATTGCTACAGAATATCATTAAGGTTGACTAGGAAAGAGAGGCAAGAGGAAAGTGCTGGTAAGAGACAGACAGTAGAGAAGACAGAAATAATAAGACAACAGAAAAAATACTTTTAAGATTGTGCAATTTGACCCACATTTTGTCTATAAAAATACACTTTCTTCTTGCAAACTCATTCTCCCCTCCTGGTTTTTCTCTTTTATTCCTGCCGTGTCATGTAGTTCCTCCTTTGTCCTGAGGAGGGCAGCCTCTCCTTCCATGTGTCACTATCTCCATCTTACTGTCTCAATCTTCCGCCTTCACTATTTTAGTCTACTCTCTAAAACGAGCATGCAGTTACTTGCACAAACGCACACACACACACACACACACACACACACACACACACACACACACACACACACACACACACACACACACACACAGTTCCCCTATTTTTTCCAGGACACTTAATCTTAGCATGGCTGCTCTGGTAGGTAAACGCCACTCTGACTCCCATGCTATACCTGTGTGTGTGTGTGTGTGTGTGTGTGTGTGTGTGTGTGTGTGTGTGTGTAAAATGAATGCTTTCCTCATGTGTGTATTTCCAGCGTAGTGTGAAGCTCTCAGATCACGAGTGTGCATGTATGAATGCTGTCATGTAAATACATGTCCTTATCTGTGCAACGTCTGTGTGTGTGTTTGTGCGTGTGTGTGTGTGTGTGTGTGTGTGCTCAAATATCTGTCTACATACATATGCTTGTGTGTGTGTGTGTGTGTGTGTGTGTGTGTACATGCAGGGATATACTGCACCCCGGTCTCCCACAGTGCTGCTGCGAGCTTCGCTGATTCTCATCCATCTGTCTGCCTCTCCCTCTCATACGACACACATGCACATGCACATGCACGCGTGCACACACACACACACACACACACACACACACATACAACAGCATAACAACTGACAATTATCTTAATGCCCATATGTTTAATTGTGGGATTTCTAATTCCCAGTGCACCATACACCCATCCGGCAGGGATTCACAATTTTGGCATGAATTTGTCAGTGTGTGTGTGGGTTTGTGTATGTCTGTATGTGTGTTTTTGTGCGATGCTTGCTTTCTTGTGGTACGCTGTAGTTTGTCGGTCTCTCCATTTCCGCTCTCTCTCTTTCGATCTCTCTCTATTCCTACCTCTCCATCTGTCTCTCTGCCTCTCAGCCTTCTATTCCCCTCTTTCACTCGCTCTCTCTTTTACTCTCTCTCTCTCTCTCTCTCTCTCTCTCTCTCTCTCTCACACACTTTACTCTCCCCGTTTTTTCTCTCCCCCCACCCCACCTCTCCAAATCCCCCCCATCTCCCACCCCTCTTCCAGATTCTGTTAATCCGACTGGCTGACAGCAAGGCCTTGCACGTCACACGCCAAACTCCCTGCTCGCTCCATGCAAATATTTTGTGTGTTTGTGTTTGTGTATGCGTATTTCTGCATGTTTGTGTGTGTATGTGTGTGTTTGTGCATGTTTGTGTGTGTGTTTGTGCATGTGCTGGTGCATGTGTTTGTGCCATTCGCTCTCTGGCCTGTGATGCGTTCCAAGTGGAGCTGCTGCCTCGGTCTGAGCGCCTGTGTATCCGCTGCCGTCTCTGCCTCTCTCTCATCAGCGCCCTGCTCCCCAAATGCAACATGGCATTTGGAGTCCTGGCAAGCAGCATGTATGCAACACAACGGCAGAGGAGTAGCCTACATTTTTAATAAAGGTTCTCTATTTTTTAACAAGATTTTCCTCAGCCTCATCGCCCATTCCTCATTATTCAGCTCATTGGGGTGGGGATCAGGACTAGAGAGAGAGAGGGAGCAAGAGAAAGGGTGAGACTCTGTAAGGGAGAAAAAGTACAGATGGGAGGAATGGGGGAGACTTGGCAAGAGGCGAGAGGAGAAGCGAGAAACGGGGCAAAGTGAGACGGACAGACAATGAGGGAGAGAGAGGGAGAGACATTAAGATAACTAGACAAAGAGAGTAAGACGGAAAGACTAAGACAGACGGTAAGAGGTAGAGACAAAGACAGAAAGAGACATGAAGAGGAAGAGACGGACAAAGAGAATAAAATGAACAAAGATGGAGACAGAGATGAATGGAGAGGACTGTCACGGACAACAAAAGAAACCAAGATGGAGACAAGAGAGTGTGTGTGTGAGAGAGACGGAGAGACGGAGAGAGTGTTCCAAAACATAAGAGAAAAATACCAGGAGAAATTTGAAAACCAGATTCCAAATGTTCTACTCCTGGATGAGGAAGAGCAATGGCCACTTGTTTTAGGGGAGGGTCAAAGGTCACACCTTGCAGCACAATATGTGTCAGAATGCCATAGTCTAAAGGTCAGTGAGTGACCAAAACACTGTCAATTACTGTTCCAATTACTGTTCCAATTACTGTTCCAATTACTGTCAATTACTCTTCTATATTTCTACTAGTTCCTTTTTCCATTCACTTTATTTATTTATTTTTCGTTTAATACTCTATTAACCTGGTTCACTGTCACCTGCTTTGGCAACCCTGTAATTAATGCAGTCATGCCAATAAAGCACTATTGAATTGAAGTGCAATGAGACAGAGAGTGAGAGAGAGAGAGAGACAGTGAGACAGAGAGAGAGAGGGGATAATCATAGAGAGGAGGACAGGCTGAGGAAGAAAACACACACACACACACACACACACACACACACACACACACACACACACACACACACACACACCACACAGACATGTGCATCATATGCTATTGTAAGCAGTAGCGAGTCAAGGCTTCCTGACTGTAATGCTCCAGAAGGGAAACCCCCCCCCCCCCCAAAAAAAATCTATCAATTCACCAACAATAAATTCTAATATCCCACCCAGAATCAGAGAGACATACGCAATTTCCACCTGTCCCCTCTCATTATTACTGCTGAACTGCGAAAACGGAGCGACGGCAAAGACGGGAGAAAGGACACCCGGCTTTGTCAGAAACGATGCCGAAAATGTCTTGTTATTTTTTTTTCTGGTCGAGACCCATTCGTCTCCCCGGTTTAGCAGCGTTTCATCATGCCTCGCTCTTCCTGCATGTCTCTCTCTCTCTCTCTCTCCTCCTTCTCTTCCTCCGCCTGTCTCTGTAACTCTCTTTCTCCTCCTCCTTTTTTCTGTCTGGTGTCTTTCCGTTGTGTTCTGGCTGGTAGTCTGTCTATTCATAGGCCTCATAAACACTCCACTCTGTTGTCGACTTGACTGGGTCTGGGAATCAGATGTTGACCCTGACACACACACACACACACACACACACTTCATGATTAACTTCCCTTCTCACTTTTGTTCATGTCTGCACAGCTAAATATAATTACACATAATTAAACATAACTAAACTTCATATCATTTGCATCTTTTACGGCAACTGCTACTGAACTTCACCACTTCCATCGTGGGAGTTTAACTCAGAAATGATATAACTACAATATGGGGCGCCGAAAACCACAAAATAAAATAAAATCATAAAAGGTGTGTGTCCTCAACATAAAATGTGTGTTGCACACATTAAAGTTGTGTCATCTAGATTAAAGATGTCGAACATACATTACAGCTATTTTAAGTATGCTAAAAAGTCATTACATTTTCTTATTTATCAGACGTTTTTATCGAAAAGCCACTTACAAGAAAGAGAGTCAGTGATTAATGGATGAATTAATATGATAACAACTGCATCACGGAGCGCTACACAGTAACCATATCATTGTGGTACTACATCAAATAGTCGTATTAGCATATTTGCTACATAGTAGTTAAAGCATAGTCGTACTTTGCCGGCAGCCATACATGTACCCTGGCTCTGCCGAGTAACAGAAGCTAAGCAGGTGTGGGCTTGGCTAGGAGACCTCCCAGGAAAACTGGGTTGCTGCTGGAAGTGGTGCTGGTGGGCCAGTAGGGGGCAGTCTTCCCTCTGGTCCTAAACACTCCCCCCCCCCCCAAAAAAAAAACAAACATCCCAGTGCCCCAGTGCAGAGATGGGGACACTGTGCTGTAGGAGACACCATCCTTTAGATGAGACGTTAAACCAACTCACTGGGGTCATTAAAGATCCCATGGCAAAGAGTAGGGGGTCCCCCGGTGTCCTGGGAAAATTCCCAACATGGCTCTCTCCATCTGGCCACCTAATTGTCCCTCCATGTAATTGGCTCAATGATTCCTCCCTCTCCACCCTCAAGCTGATGTGTGGTGAGTGTTCTGGTGCAAAATGGCTGCCGTGCATCACCCAGGTGGGTGCTACAAATTGGTGGTGGTTGAAGTGAGTTACCCCCTTCAATATGAAGTGCTTTGGGTGTCTAGAAAAGTGCTATATAAATGTAATCCATTATCATCATTATTATTAATGTTTCTTTCATGTTTCCTGTTTTACATCCTGCAGAGCCGGGTCCAAACTATGGACCTGAGGCACTCCCGGGCAGATGTCACTTGATTGACAGTACTCGTTGTAATATGTGGGCAGTTCTGAGTAGGGCGGTCTTCGGGACTGCATGAGTCTTGATGTTCCCTGGGATACGGTTGGTGAACTTTTCCATTCCCTTCTTCATGAGTCCTAGAGCTCCGATGACCACTGGTGTTATCTCGGTCTTCATACCCCACATCCTGTTGATTTCACTGTCCAGGTCTTTGTACTTGGTCAGCTTCTCTGTGACTTTCACTGAAGTGTTTTTTTCGGATGGTATTGCCATGTCATCGAGCATGCACCTCTTTCCCTTCCTGTCTTTGATAAGGATGTCGGGCTTGTTGGCTTTTATCTCTCTGTCAGTGTGGATGGGCGTGTCCCAGAAGATGGTGACGTCATTGTTCTCAGTGATCGTTTTTGGCTGAGGTTCGCACCACTTCTCGGTCGTCTTGCTCTTGTAACTCCTGCAGATCTTCCAGTGCAGGTATGCTGCTGTCTTGTTGTGCCTGTACATGTACTCGGTCTTTGCCAGTTCGGGGCAGCCTGAGACAATGTGGTCGATGGTTTCTTCGTACAGTCCACAGATTCTGCATTTTGGGTCTGTTCCATCTTTGATGATGCGATGGTGATAGGATCTGGTTGCCAGGCTCTGGTCTTGTGCAGCGATTATCAGGCCCCCCGTCTCTGCTTTCAGTCCGGTGCTCCTCAGCTGGTGTGTCTTTTGTTGGTCCACGTCTGCGTCTTTCATTCTTTTTGGGACTTCCCGTGCATTGCTTTGTCCTCCCAGGTTTTTTGCAGTTGCCGCTGGCCACGGTGTTTTGCCTTCTGCTTCAGTTGTTTGGTGTAGATGGTAGTTGCCTCATTTTCTGTTGGTGGGGTTTCTGGGACATCAAGCTCTTTCTTGAGTTCTGCAGCTTCTATATCCATGGAGTAGATCTGATGTTTTACTATTCGGAGGAGTGGGTCATCCGTTTTTGTCAGGTATGCAACCAGCCCGATAGTGGTAGTCTTGAAGGTCAGTTCGAGTTGGACTAGGCCTCGTCCTCCTGAAGCTCTTGGTAGGTACAGCCTGTCTATTATTATTATTATTATTATTATCACTGCTTTTGATACCAAATGCAAATCATTGATGTATATAATAAATAAAAGGGGACCTAGTATGGAACCTGTGGTAAACCGCACTGTATGTGGCTGTATGCAAAGTTAGTTCCATTCCAAATGACACATTGTTTCCTGTTAAGCAGGTAGCCTTCAAACCAGTTAAGCTCAGTACCAATAACATCATGAGCTTGTAGCTTATTTAATAATACATTGTGATCTATAGTGTTGAAAGCCTTTGACAAATCAATAATTACTCCAATTGTGAATTCTTTGTTATCTAAAGCTGTAGCTATTGTGTCAGCTAATTGGACCAAGGCCATAGAGGTAGAATGCTTTTCACAAAATCCATATTGATAGTCATTTAGTAACTTATAACTTAAGTATTTGACTAATCTATTATAAAAAAATAAAATAAAATTCAAGTATTTTGGAGAAACGTGGTAATAAAGAAATTAGTCTGTAATTTTAAAATAATGAGGGATTGCCCTGTGATGGTCTGGCGGCCTGTCCAGAGTGTCTCCCCCGCCTGCCGCCCAATGACTGCTGGGATAGGCTCCAGCATCCCCGCGACCCCGAGACCAGGATAAGCGGTTTGGATAATGAATGAATGAATTGTTATTATTATTACTTTATGACGCAATAGCAGCGGTGCATTTGCTACACGGGAAAAATATCACAGCCAAGGAATGTATGCCATGTGTTTATTCAAGAGGGAATGAAACTTAACTTTTCCGTCTCAAAATGAGTCAGTCTTAACATTTATGCAACAGACGGTCTTATTTAGACTAGTCTAAGTTGAGAATATAAACCCAGTCTAAAGTTTGGGCTACTTTTAAACTGAGTTTATGTGACTGGCCGCAGGTAAACCAAAAGTTTTGTGCAGAGATCTTGGTGCTCAGCCTACCAGAGGTAAAACAAAGAGGGCATACATTAAAGTTATCCTATTCTTAATATTTTGTTCAGGCTGATTCATAGTTTTTCTAATACTGTTTCATTGATTTTATTGATCACAGTTGATATGATTTTATTGATCACAGTTGATGTGATTGATAGAGCACAGTTGATATGATTTTATTGATCACAGTTGATATGATTTTATTGATCACAGTTGATGTGATTTTATTGATCACAGTTGATGTGATTGATAGAGCACAGTTGATATGATTGATACGAGTTGACCCACAAGTCAATGTCTTTGTAAAAATGTATCCTAATTTCCAGGTAGCGCAGAATGAAATGGGATGCCGCAGGATTGAAACGATAGAAAAAAAGAGAAAGGAAAAGGGCGCATGAGAAAGAGGCACGAAAACAGTGAGGAAAATAAACTGGTGAAAAAGAAAGAATGAATAAATGAAATAGGTTAATATGAAAAGACAAGCTGCAGTAACACACCCTATGTGGTTAGCACAAAGTTAGAGCGAGAGAGGGAGAAAGGGAGAGAGAGAGAGAAATACGGTGAGAGAGAGAGACGCTGAAGTTTACTGGAAAGTTTTGGAAGACGAGAAGGGTGTGTGTATTGCCTCAGGGAATGAGTAAGCAGTCACACAGACACACACACACACACACACACACACACACTTTTGCGTTCATGCACACAATGGCGCATTCTTTAAGCTATATAGACCCTGGTCTGTGCAGCGCTGACCCTGACGGAAAGCACCTGTAGAAGTGTCAACACACAACACACGCACGCACACATGCGCAGGAAAACACAGTGAGCTCAGTATTACTTTAAGAGGCTTGCAGCGAAGACTCCCATGATGAAAGGAAGGCGACATTTTTCAGTGGTGTGATATTCTCTATGTAATTAGTAACAGTTCACACACACACACACACACACACACACACACACACACACACACACACACACACACACACACACACACACACACACACACACACACACACACACACACACGGCCTCTGGAGACATAACAGCAGCATTGCACAACTTGGCACTCAAACCACTGCCTGATTCCCCTCGAGGATTTAATAAAGCCTTCTTCTTCATTTCATCTTATCTCGTCTGATACTAACTGGTTCTGTCTCTATGTATTTTGTATGTACTATCTGTCCGTCTGTCCATCCATCCATCTAGCTAGCTAGCTAGTATGGAGTACATTTCCACAACACTAGCTCCATCCATCCATCTAGCTAGCTAGCTAGGCTATGCATCCCAGTTTGGTTTGAACATGCATGTACAGCTTCATATGTAAAGTGTACAGCTCTCTTTCATGCAGTACATGGACACATGAGCAGAGGTGGGTGTACTTGGGAGTGGTGTATTGTAAATGGTATGACATATAGTAACTCATCAGACTAGTGGAATAATGACTAGAAACACATCAAAAATGGTTGCAAGTCGGAAAGATGAGTATGTAGCACCAAAGCTAGCACGCCAGTTGAAAAGGCCGTCATTAAAAGGCATCTGGGCAGTATCTGCATGTCGGGGGGGGGGGTTGTACAACCAGTCCAGACTACTTGGTTTACAAATGAAACCTCTTTTAGCAAAATAAATAAATAAAAAGAAAAGCTAAAAAACAACATATATCTGTCTGCTCTTTGACCGCAGACTGTGTGACGGGGGATTTCCACCAGATTAGGAGTAGATTTAGCGACGGAGCGAGGAGAGTAGATGGAGTTTTAAAGGGTATTAGTCAGTCTTACAGGAGTGTAATGCAGCTATCAGTGCTGCGCTAACAGGCTAGCCGCTCCGCCGCTTAGCACGAAAGACGGGGGTGGGGGTGGAGTCGATGGAATGGTGGAGAAGGCGGATTTGCAGACTAATTGATGTCTGGTTCGTTGTAGTGGAAATGTAGACCTGTGTTGGTCAGTGTGTTGCTTGCATTTGCCCATTTGTGTGTGTGTGTTTGTGTTGGCATTATAAGTTTACATGTGTGTTTGCATTTATCCGTGTGTGTGTGTGTGTGTGTATGTGTGTGTTTGTGCTGCACACTCACACACACACACACACACACACACACACTGACCAGCTGGACAATTAAAAAGCAGAGGAAGAGCAGAATTGAGGAGGGATTTTGTGAGTAAATTCTCACAAACCCCTTATCCTTGTTTTTCTCCTATAGTCCTCTTTCCTTTCTCCCCCTCGTCCCTCTCATTGTTTTCATTTCCACTTCTCCCCCCCCCCCCCCTGCCTTCCTGTGTGTTTCAGATGCTCCGCTATCCCCTACTGGCCTCTTTCATCCTTCCTTCCCTGTTTCATTTCCTTAATTCCCCTTGCCTCCTCTCACTCTTACCGTCTCTAGCACCCTATCCCAACTACTGCTATTCTCTCTCTCTCTCTCTCTCTCTCTCTCTCTCTCTCTCTCTCTCTCTCTCTCTCTCTCTCTCTCTCTCTCTCTCTCTCTCTCTCACCCTCACCCCCACATCAGTCTGCCACCTGTTTTTCCAGTGTACTGACCTCAGCCAGCAGGCCTCTCTGACTAAATTACATGCAGCTGGCCCCACACCTGTGTGTGTGTGTGTGTGTGTGTGTGTGTGTGTGTGTGTGTGTGTGTGTGCGTGCCCACTCGTGCATGTGTGCAGAGTGTGTTGACTGTTTGTGTGGCAGACAGAGTTTAGCTAAATGAGGTAGTGACAAATGAAAAGGTGAAATAAAACACACGTGTACACACACACATACAGTGCACAAACCCATCCATCCATCCATCTATATGGGAGAACACAATGAGAGAGAGAGATGTGGAAAGAGAGATGGAGAGAAGAGAAAAGGTAGCTGAGACAGACAGAACGAAACTACATTTTTTAAAGGACAGAGATGTTACACAAATGTTGCATCACTTGGAATACAACGGCATTGTTTAACCCACAATGGCTTTTTTCTCCATATTTTTATGTTCTGTTTTTTTCTGTCACTCTCCTCATCTCCCTCTCTTCCACTGCTGGGTGGAAAAGGTGAAAGAAAGTCAACGGATGTGACATAGTCCATGTGGAGACAGGCTATGTCGACAGTGTATGAGCATGTGTGTGACACGGAGAGTGAGAGAGAGAAAGAGAGAGCACAGCGTGAGGGAGAGAGAGAGAGAGAGAGAGACAATGAGGGTGACAGAAAGAGAGATCAGGTAAGTAAACAGATGAGTCTATAGACGCACAAGCTCTCGCACACCTGGTGTGTAAACGAGATGTTGTCAGATTTAAACTAGAGGTCATACATGTAAATTAGAGCTCAATGGATATAAACTAGACACCTTAAATTTAAACCAGAGGTTATACATGTAAACTGGAAGTTGTTGGATGCAAACTAAAGGTCACATATGTAAACTAAAGGTCACATATGTCAAACTAGAAGTCACTGGATATAAACTAGAGGTCATTGCATGTAAAGTTAAGGTCATATATGTAAATTAGAGGTCATTGGATGTAAACTAGAGGTCATATACAGTGCATCCGGAAAGTATTCACACCCCTTCACTTTACCCACATTTTGTTATGTTACAGCCTTATTCCAAAATTGATTAAATTCCTTTTTTTTTCTCATCAATCTACACACAATACCCCATAATGACAAAGCGAAAAAGGTTTTGTAGAAATTTTTGCAAATTTATTAAAAATAAAAAACTGAAATATTGCATGTACATAAGTATTCACACCCTTTACTCAGTACTTGGTTGAGGCACCCTTGGCAGCGATTACAGCCTCAAGTCTTCTTGGGTATGAAGCTACAAGCTTGGCACACCTATATTTGGGGTATTTCTCCCATTCTTCTCTGCAGATCCTCTCGAGCTCTGTAAGGTTAGATGGGGAACGTCGCTGCACAGCTATTTTCAGGTCTTTCCAGAGATGTTCAATGGGGTTCAAGTCTGGGCTCTGGCTGGGCCACTCAAGGACATTCACAGACTTGTCCCGAAGCCAATCCTTCGTTGTCTTGGCTGTGTGCTTAGGGTCGTTGTCTTTTTGAAAGGGAAACCTTCGCCCCAGTCTGAGGTCCTGAGAAATCTGGAGCAGGTTTTCATCAAGGATCTCTCTGTACTTTGCTCCATTCATCTTTCCTTCGATCCTGACTAGTCTCCCAGTTCCTGCCACTGAAAAACATCCCCACAGCATGATGCTGCCACCACCATGCTTCACTGTAGGGATGGTATTAGCAAGGTGATGAGAGGCGCCTGGTTTCCTCCAGACGTGACGTTTGGCATTCAGGCCAAAGATTTCAATCTTGGTTTCATCAGACCAGAGAATCTTGTTCCTCATGGTCTGAGAGTCCTTTAGGTGCTTTCTGGCAAACTCCAAGCGGGCTGTCATGTGCCTTTTACTGAGCAGAGGCTTCCATCTGGCCGCTCTACCATAAAGGCCTGATTGGTGGAGTGCTGCAGAGATGGTTGTCCTTCTGGAAGGTTCTCCCATCTCCACAGAGGAACGCTGGAGCTCTGTCAGAGTGACCATCAGGTTCTTGGTCTCCTCCCTGACCCAAGGCCCTTCTCCCCCGATCGCTCAGTTAGGCTGGGCGGCCAGCTCTAGGAAGGTGGATCCAAACTTCTTCCATTTACGAATGCTGGAGACCACTGTGCTCTTCGGGACCTTCAAAGCTGTAGACATTTTTTTGTACCCTTCCCCAGATCTGTGCCTCGATACAATCCTGTCTCGGAGGTCCACAGACAATTCCTTTGATGCACTGTCAACAGTGGGACCTTATATAGACAGGTGTGTGCCTTCCCAAATCATGTCCAATCAATTGAATTTATTACAGGTGGACTCCAATCAAGATGTAGACACATCTCAA